>NC_081408.1:129886342-130098842 GCF_030272615.1 Cryptomeria japonica
ATGATTTAACATATAGTGTTGAAGCTTCTGTGTTGCAAATACCACTGCTAAACATGCCCATTCAATAGTTGAATAATTCAGTTCATAGCCCACTAGTGTCTGACTGATATAATAAATAGCCCGTTCTTTGCCTTTCTCATCTTGTTGGGCTAAGAGAGCTCCCAGTGCCATTTCAGTTGCAGAGATACACAATATGAATGGCTTCCTTGCTATAGGAGGCATTAGAATAGGTGGCAACAACAGATAATCCTTGAGAGTTTGAAATACTGATTGACATTGCTCAGTCCATTTAAAAGTGACACCTTTGTGCAATAAATGTTGGAAGGGATGACATTTGTCTACCAAGTGAGCTATAAATCGGCGGATTGACTGTAACTTCCCTTGCAGACTTCTTAGTTGATAGAGATTGGAAGGAGGAGGCATATCCATTATTGCTTTAACTTTTTATGGGTCTACTTCTATGCCTCTATGAGAAACAATGTACCCTAATAATTTGCCGGCTATGACACCAAAGATACATTTCTTTGGGTTGAGTCAAAGATTGGGCCAAGGATGGCTAGATGACTATCTCTTGTGATGGATTTGCATAATAGGTCATCAACATAGTCTTCCATCAAAGTATGCATAAAATCATGGAAAATTGTTGTCATAGCTCTTTGATATGTTACTCCAGCATTTTTAAGGCCAAAGGGCATCACATTCCAGCAGTAGGTACCCCAAGCACATGTGAATGCAGTCTTCTATTGATCTTCAGGAGCAATGCGAATTTGGTTATATCTGGAAAAACCATCCATCAATGATAGCATCTCATATCTAACAGTCATGTCAACTATGATATCTATATTCGACAGTGGAAAGTCATCTTTAGGGCATGCTTTATTGAGATCCCTAAAATCTGTATAGATTCTGATGCCCCCAGTTACTTTGCTAACTGGTACCAAATTTGAAATCCAATTTGCATAATCAATTGGTTTGATAAAGCCCACATCTAATAATTTTTTGAGTTCTACTTTGACTAAGAGAGCCACCTGGGGATGCATCTTTCTGAGTTTTTGTTTGACGGGCTTGGCATCCAGTTTTAATGGCAAGTGATGAAGGACTAATTCTGGATCAAGGTCGGGCATATCTGCATAAGACCATGCAAAACTGATCTTCTTCTTGAGAAAGAAATTGACAAAATCTATCTATTCTTGTTTTGATATAGAAGCAACAAAATGAATGACCTTAGGGTTGTCAGGTGTACCCAAATTTATCTCTTCGGTCATTTCCACAAGCAATGTTGATTTATCCTGACTTGACGAGGGTATGTCCAATCTTCCACCTTTGGGTGCCTCAGAGAGGTTTTCACTCACAGGTACATCTTTTATTTTTACTTTTCCATGGTCAAAGAGTGCCTTACGGTTTTCACTCAAAGACCCATTCTTTAGATTTTTTACTTTTTCTTTTTCTTTTTCATTTTTATGACTAGAAGATGGAGTTGACTCCCCAGAATATGCTGTGGAATCTAAATCAATAGCAAACCCTGCCTTATGATCTCCTCGTGGTATGCCTTCCTGTAGTTCAAGGAATTCTGCAATGGCTTCGTCATTTTGAAAACAATCCAATTTGAGTGGTTCTTGTTGGTCATGTTGGATAAGCTGTGGATAGACAAGGGGCATGTCATCATCGGTTTCAAGGAGAGTTAGGGCCAAGATGGCAAGGATAAAAATGTCCATGGTATCACTGTTTGAACTGCTCATATCTGATTCAGAGCTTGGGTCCCAGAATGACTCTATCCAAGCATTAGGACACGTTTTGGGAGGGGGAGTTATTTCATGTTGGTCTTCCATGGGCAAATCATTAGGGTCAAGGAAAACATTTTCAAGGGCATAGGAGCTAGAAGAAAAGGAACTCCACTCCCATTCATTGGAATCAGTTTCAAGTTGGGTATCCTCAAGTGTTATTTCATCATCAGAGTCACGCCCCTTTCCACATGTGGTCACTTTGGTAGACGAGGTTCCAATTCGCAATGGTACAAAACCTAACCCTAAAGTTGGATGTCACATCTTAGGTATAATAGGTTCTAGTCTTCCTTTCTTGTCAGGGCCCAAACCACTGTAGCCATCATATCCCTTTTTCTGCATTATAGTAAACCCTTTTCCATACCGCTCCACTGGCAATTTGACAGGTGGTGTATCAGTTTGATCCTTATTAAGCCAATCTGTTACATCATCATCCAAAGTTTCCTTGTTAAGTTCACCCCATTTTGTAAATGTAGTGGGGGGCTGATATTGAATGACTGTCGTAGGTTCCTTTTGCAACAAATGTGGTTTGCCATGTGATTTTGGAGATATTGGTAAATTCCCAATGAGGAATGTTTGAGCCATTGAATACTCTCCACATCCTTGGTCCTGTATCTTCAATTTTCCTTTGACAACATCTAACAACTTATTAGGATCCACATAATTATGTGACTGGGCCTCTCTATTGACTGGGACTTGTTGCTACAGGGAATCTTTTAGATTAGCACAAAATTGAAATGGATTACGATCTCCTGGAATTGTTATCTCAGTCCCATTGTAAGGATATTTTAAACACTGATGATAAGTAGATGGAACTGCTTTCATTGTGTGGATCCATGGACGACCAAGAATCATATTGTAAGGGAGATCGAGGTCTAGGACCTACAGGAAAGTGTTTTTTGTCACTAGACCTACTCTGATAGGCAATGAAATGACCCCTTTAGATGGGCACTCAGCATCATCATATGCTTTGATTGTTATTCTTCTAGAAGAATCAATGTCATTTTCTGTATAACCAAGACCAATGAGTACTCTCAAGGTACAGATGTTAAGACCTGCTCCACCATCTATCAAGACTCGTCGAATCTTGCAATTATGGACAAAGACTTCAAGAAGTAAAGGATCATTATGAGGGAGCTTATCAGGGGAAATATCATTATCAAAAAAGGCAACATGTTGGGAAACAACAAGATGTCCAATTTGGGCTTGAAACTGGTCAACATCAATGTCTGTCAGGACGATGGACTCAGTTAAAGCTTTATCTAGGACTGCGTGATGCATAGGGGACATTTTCAACAACTCAAGAATTGATATTTGTGTAGGTGTCTTTCCCAAATGATCTAGGAGATTATACTAACTCGTAGGAGTTGATTTGGGAGGAATTGCAGGAGCTCCTTTCAGGACTATTTTGGATCGACGAGTGGTGACTGAGCAAGAAGGACCTTGTCCCTTTATTCTTTCGTGGAAACATACTCATTTGACACTCGAAAAGAATTGATGACATTGTTATAACCAGTATTTGCATAATTAAGATTCACTGTTTGGGTAGAGTTTGAAGAAGATGCTTTGCCCTTTTCATGATCAAGCAAAGGAATTTTGAAAATTGTATGATCAGTGTTAGAGGTCATGTTGGGTGGGTCTACCTCAATTACTCCTTGATCTAACAAGTCTTGAATCATATGTTTCAATTGAAAACACGATGCAGTTTTATGTCCTTTTGACCGATGGTATTCACAATATGCATTATCATTCCACCAATGCGGCTTTACCAATGGTTCTTCCTTGACATCTGGTAACTTGATAAAATTTTCTTGTATCAATTGTTTCATTACTGATTCAATAGGCTCTCCCAATGGTGTAAACTATCGAGGAGGCCCATCCCTTGATCTGAAAGGTTTTCGTTGCTAGTTTTGTTGCTGACCTTGTTGTTGATTATACTGTTGGCATTGCGGCTGTTGAATAACATTGCTTGCTTGTGTCTGATTTTGTTGCATAGCCAACATATTAGGAGCACTCAATTTCTTTATTGTGAACTTGGGTTGATTTGCATTCACTGCTCTTGCATCGACAACTCCATCATTAGTGATGTTCTTGTTTTTGTACCAAAATCTATTTTTGTCTCCTAAATTGTTTGTGTTGTCATAGTCTTTGTTGAGCTTAATGAGTCCCTTAGCTACAAGAGCATTTTCAATGTTCATCCCTTTCTTAATGAGCTTCTCAATGGTACTAGGACTTTTTAGTTTGAGCTCATACATCATTTCTGGGACCAAATTTTGAATAAATAAGTTCACTTGTTGTTCTTCAGGTATATCTAGGGAAGAACGATTGTACAAGCTTCGCCATCTTTGTAAGAAAGTCACTAATGGTTCACCTTGATTTTACTTTGTGTTGCATAAATCTGACATGGTCACTTCATTGTCAATGTTGAATGCGAAGTGCGATATAAACTTTTGAGCCAATTCCCGCCATGTCTTTATGTTCCCTGGCAAATGCGAATACCAATCCATGGCTTGTCCTATTAGACTTCATATGAATAAGCACATCAAATATGTTTCCTCATAGCTCACTTCAGTACATGCTGCGAAAAATGCTCGAATATGGTCTTTTGGATTTCCGTTCCCTTTATATTTCTCAAAATTAGGTGCCTCAAAATGCTTAGGAAAGGGAGGCATGTACAAGCTCTTGTCAAATGGATTAGGACATAAATCTTGATCTGTTTATAATTTCTTTGTCCCTTTGGTTTGCAATGCATCAATTTGTTGTTGCAACTTCTCAAGTTGTTGTGCAACTGTGTCAGATAGCGAAGATTTTGGAAGTTCATCATTCATTCTTGGGTGTATTCTTTGTCGATACATCATGCTCTCCATTGGCTATTGATGCTCTAAAATTGCTGTCTTTGGTGTCTCTGGCATATAAAGTTCTTGATATAGCTCTTGTTGTTGTGGTTGTGCCATGCCTTGACATTGACCCTTTTGCTGTATTTCTTGTGATGGGATCATCATTTGTAGCCTAGGTTGATATTGCAATTGAGGTTGTTGTTTATATTGCATGGACATCAGTTGTGGTTGTGATGTATGATAACTTGTTTTTCTTGGCACATATTGAGGCACATGTTGTTGTTGATGTTGACGAATTAGAATTTGCTGACTTTGTGCCAATTGTTGTTGTCCTGATGTAAATCCCATCATTTGCAAAAAACTTTGTTTGGGAGGTTTCTGTTGTTTCTCCTTTAGATGGGGTATGGCACTTGCATTGACTTGCTGTGTTGTTTGTCCAATCCATTGTGGTGGTTGCAAGTTTGAATTGACTTGTAATGGTGTAGAAGACACTACAACTTGTTGTTGAATGCGATATTATTGTTGTTGTGCATTCGATTGTGCCTTTTGTGCATTCCTCAATTGTTGCAACACTTGTTGTCGGTGCACACCACTATTTGTGGCTCTTTGTGTTGCCACTATCGAAGGATCTGTCATAATATTTTGCATAACGGGTACTTGAGTATTTTCCAAATGTATTGAACTTGATGGGACATATGAACTTTGTTGCATTGTAGAATTGTTTTGAACATTCGTAAGATCAGGCATTCTAGTCATAAAGCTTTCTTGCATCTTAGAGTTGGATCCACTTTTAGGTATTCGAGGAATCACTTCTTGTTGAGGGACACCTGTCAACATTTGTGTGGCCATCATTTGATCTTGTGTTAAAGGTGTTGCATTAAACAATGGATTGTTTATTGTTTCGAATGTTGGCTTTTGTGGAATAGTCACTGTCAAAGTTTTTGAAGCACACTTACTCAACAACGTGTGTTGAGGTTCTTGTTGCACATTTTCTTCATTTGGATGTGGAGAGAAACTTAATAGATCACCACCTTGTTGTTTTTGCACATTAGTTTGCTCATTCGAGGAGGTCACATTACTCATCATATCAAGATATTTTTGTGGAAACATCTTAAAGACCTTGTTCAAGAATTTATCCATCTTTTTTGTCAACTTCGGATCTTTAAGGAGCATATCAACATCATCGGAAGCATTAGAATCTAATGAAGAATCTGGTAAAACATTTGGATTTATTTCTTGTTGAATGCCTTGATCTGAACCAAATCCTTGTGAAAGATTTTGTTCCTCATGTAATGTTTGAGTTTGAATTTCATGTTGTAGGTTCAGTTGATTCTAGTTAAAAGGTGCATTTTCCCTTGGCGTTGGTGGAACACTCCCATATCTTGGTTTCATGGGTACAAACACTGGCTCATATAATGGAGGTGGTCCAAGTTGAACCATTCCATATTGTGGTAATGATGTGTTTGACGAACCTTCAATTTGTAATGTTTGACTAGGTTGAAACTGTGAGTTTGATACGTTGTCAATGGGTTGATATGTTGGTTCACCCATCTTCTTAGATTTTGACCTTGTTTCAATAGGCATGTCACTATGCAAATGCAATATCTTTGGGAATTTTTTTTTTTTTAAATTTTAAAAGGATGATGTATGATATGCAACCTAAATAGGTGAAAATGTAATCTATGGCAAGAATGCAACCTATGTTTTTTGTTGTTTTTCAAGGTTTTGACAAACGTTTTGGAATGCAAACCTAAAGACTCATCCTTGGGAAGTTGAAATGAAGCCAAGACCTTAAAGGACAAAGGACCAAATGACAATAGGACAAATTGACAATGTCTCACCTATATGCTTGGATACTAAGCTAGGTTTGACAAAAATGATATTAATGAAAGAACAAATTTTAGACAAGGTCAAGACTCCCTAACAACAACTTAGGGTATCATCCAAAGTTTTGATTTTTTTAAGTTTGACAAACCAAATTTTTGAGACTAAATGCAAGAAGGCAATGATTATGACAATGACTTAGGATATGACATGAAAATGATCTAAGGATATGATATGACAAGATAAAGCCAAGACAAGATGACAATACAATGATAAGGATATGCGAAGACCAATGACTTGGAATATGTAAAATGCAACCTAGGCAAGACCTAATTCTAGCATGACAAGGATAATGCACGAATGTCACCTAAATGGAAATCTAGCTTAGATATGACAATGAAATGCAAAATAAGGGAAATAATTTTAAACCTAAATGCAAAATAAGGACACTTGCAATGAAAAGGACTAAAATGAAGGGAGATGACAATATGCCCTAGGACCTAAGTTGGACTATGCAAAACCTAGCCTAAAGTGACATGAATTTTGAAACAAAGACATTCAATGTTTTGACAAGCCATGTTCAAATGTTTGATGAATACTTGGACAAATTTGGACTTTTGTTTGGATTTTGTTTTGAATTGAAGGTTGTTGATTTTGAAAACCCAAGTTGATTATGAGCACTTTTGAAAGTTTGTATTTGATTTAACTTTTGACAATCACGGAAGATAAAAAATTTGTTTGACTTTTGACTCAAGATAATCAAGCACATCCACAACAAATCTTATGGCTGGCAAGGGCAATATCTATTGAATCCTCTAACCATAAAATACAACACTTAGCCGGATAGCTAGATGCTTGGTAGCACTGGCTCCCCCTTACAGTGCACTCACTTCTCGGGCATACCAAGCTTCGAGTTCAAGGGGCATCACTTCCCAAGAACTTGCCATCTCTAACTGAGGAGTACATGAGAGGTGTCTTTGGCATGCATGTATCACAACACCTAAGCCAACAGATAGAAGGATTTTGGCATCTAAAAACAAGAGATTCTAGTAAGGGCATCTATTTGGGTGGGTATTGATCCGACGAATAAATCGTCGCAATACCATTCTAGCACCCGTTGTCTACAACTTTCGTTGCATCCACAGTTATTTAGAGTGGTTCAGAAGAGCTTGGCTTTAGCCTGTCACCACTTTGGGTCATTCCCAAAGTGGTGATGGGCTAAAGGACCAATGGTGATGGGCTAAGTGGTTTGATTATGATTCTGATTGACAAAGGACCAATGTTGATAAATGATTGAGATTGGTTGACAAAAAATCAATGACAAATTGACCAAGATTGACAAGGAGATCAAATTGATAGGCACCAATTGATGAGGAACAATGACTAATCGATCTAAATTGACATGATTGAAAAGGACAAGGATCGATGATGAATCGATCGCAAAATGACAAGATTGACAAGGACAAGGATCGATGACGAATCGATTGCAAAATGACAAGGCTGACAAGGACAAGGATTGATGATGAATCGATTGCAAAATGATGAGATTGACAAGTTGATAATCACAAATGATTACTAACAAGCTGAAGATGATTGAAAGATTGACAAGAGGACAAAACCCTAATTCTATCATCGATTAGGATTGACAATGTCCAAAATGATGATAAATGAGCACGTACCATGATGCGACAGGATAAGATCAACCAAAATCATGACTGAAGATTGCTATTGACAAGACCTAATTCGAAAGCAAGAAAAATGAGGAATGCAGAAGAAGGACTCGATGCTCGTAAATGATAAAGAACAAGTGTGCAACATAGAAGAAATGTTAATGCAATGCAAGAACCCTAAAATAAGGCAATGCGCAAATGTTAAAGTATGACTCCACAAGCGTTGACCATTTTTAGATGTCTACAGTAGGCATAGTGAAACACAATTTTTTCTACCAGGTCTGGGAATAATGTGATGGAGCCATGGGGAAGGGTAGAAAACCAAGCAAGGGCATCTCCACCAAGACTTTTTGGAAAAAGTCTTCTAAGGTATATGTCGCTATATGAGACCTCTTGACACAAAATGTGAAATTTATGGACGTGGTCTCTAGGGTCACCCTTGCCTTTGTATTTTTAAAATGTAGGCATTTCAAATGTAGGTGGGTAGGGTACAACTGAAATAGATGGGTCATAAGAATAAGGACATATTTACTTGAAAGTGTAAGGTCTCTTGTTTGTCCGATTCTTAAGGTTATTAATGAGGTCTTTCATGTCCTAAATTTATTTTAGGAGGTCGGGTTATTGACCAGGGACATTAGGGTCATAACAGATCCATATTAGACATTGAGATTTGATGAGACGAAGATGGAATACCACCACCACCACCACCAATGTATGTATATGAAGAACGAGGAGGTTGAGAAATGTTTGGATCTTATGATCCTTGAATTATGCTAGCAAGTGGCAAACTTGCACTGACATAGTTAGCCATAATGTGAAGGGGGACAAATGACCTTGGTGGATTAGCAACATTTGGTGGAATTGAAATTAGAGGTAGGGTAGCTATGGGGATGGAAGTTGTGGGTCTAGATGTTGTGGGTAGAGGATGGAGAAGAGGATAAAGAATTGAGTTATTTATGAGGTCACCTTCTTATGGCCTACCTGTTAGGTCCCAGAGACAACTGAGAGGGGGGGTGAATCAGTTGTCAAATAAATTCAAACCAAAACTGTCTTAACCAACCTTAATGCTTAATATCAGTAAATTAGACTTTATGCCGGTAGACAGTTTATCAGTTAATTACAATACCGGTAAAGATTAATGCATGAAATAGAAAGACAATAACATCCACTACACATAACACCAATATTTGTACATGGAAACCCTATAAGGGGAAAAACCACAGTGGGAAACCTTACCCACAATTAGATGATACTAGTGCAGATAGTATGTGTATACAAATGGGGTTTGCACATGCAGAAAGGCCAAGCGCCTAGAGCTCACTGCTCAAACACAAATAAGAGTCACACTGACTACAATTGGATGGTTAAATACAATACTAATGTACTGCTCAAAATAGCATCTTCATATGCTGGATTCAGTACTAGTTGAGTTATGATATAACTTCACAAAAACCTTGCTTCACCTTCAAATGATGTCTGCGTGTATAGCTCTACTTATTCTCACATATACCTTCTGTGTAGGAGAAAAAGTGACACTAAGCAAGCATGCCCTAATCTCACTTTCAACCACACACTTGCGGAATACGAAAGAGCCTATAGGTATCACACAATTGGCTACTTCTTTTTGGTAAAAGAGAGAGCCATGGGCTACCTATTAGGATTTCTATTCCTTTGTTGTAATTGAAAGGTAAAATTATGCAAGTTCAATTCTTAACCCCAAAATGCAAGTATGGACTAATAATAAGATTACAGAATTGAACTTAAACAATGGAAAGCTGAAAACACAAGGACAAAATAAGAATGCAGATGCATACCCAGAGTCAAAATCTAATTGAAAATGTTCGGGACGGGGGCGCAGGTGCCACTGTCCTGATTCTGCACCTGAAACTGCTGTTTGCAACTCTGGAAAACTATCGGAAATGCTGTCTGTCAGGAGGACCAGGGCACCCAGCGCCTCTGTCCCAGGGACCAGGGCACCCAACGCCCCTGTCCTGGTAGGACCAGGGCGCCCCACACCCCTGTCCAGGTCTTTTGTTTTGCAATTTGATGTGGAGTGCTGTCTCGACCTGCTTTTCCTGGATCTGTAACCTGCGGCGTCGTCCGAGTCCCGAAACTTGCAATTATATCTGAAAAGGGGATGGGCGGCTATATAGGGTTTTGCCTTAGTCAAACCCTCGCTTCGGTGATTTCCACCTCCACGAATAGCCAAGTTGTATTGTAAAATGTATTGTGTGTGCAGACCTAGTGTGTGTGCAAGGTCCTAAAATGCAAGAAAGAAAACTAGAGCAACCTAGAAAGTAAACCCTAATTGCTTTTAAATGATAAGGTAAATGCTCTAAATCAAGATGCAAAGTGATCTAAAGCATGAATAAAGGATATATTGAAGCTTATGCAAAGACATGAAAACAACATGAAATCATACCCAACCCCCAAGGGAGGGGTACAAGCCAATCTTCAGTCGGTAATCTCCTATTGTTCTTCAATGTCTTCCAAGCCCCAAATGAATGAAATGAATTTGATAAGTGCTTGATAGAAGGATGTTGAATGTTGTTGAAGTCTTCAAAGATCTGCTCTTTCGTTGCATATGAGGTTCCTGAAAACAAAATTTGGATCCGGATCCTTTCAAATGAAGAAAGAGAGCTCTTATGTATGAAACCCTAGGTCGTAATTTCGTCTTTTGGCCGACCTAGAGATTGAATATCCCGCCAATTTCTTGGGGTTAAGCTTTATTTTATGATTGGATTGCACTCCTGAAATTTCGAGAAAAATGTCCGGGACCATGTGCACTTCGGGCGCCACGGTCCCGACAACTTTTCACCAAATTTTCAGGGCCGTCAGATATGATGATTTTAGAGAGAATCCCAAAGTTACAGGTGATTTCGAGATGATTTGACCCCCGAAACTAAGCCCCCAAGTTCAAAATAGGACTTAATTAGGGTTTTTGATTGAATGATGTATTGGAGGAATAAAATGAAAGGGGCACACTTTAATGAAAGGGCCCAACTTTATGATGTGGAAGATCATGAAATAGAACCTTAGACCTAATTAATTTGATTAATTAAGTGCTAAAGGGGAAATGCAATGCAAATGCAAAGTGTGCCAAGGCGGGTGCTAAACCAGGTGTAAAATTATACTGCTTTAGCAAGTGCGTACAATTTATGACGCTACATTTAGCCCCCACTTTAGTGGTCATATGAGCACTACGTGCATATGTAAGCTAAAGTACAGAAAAGTAAACATTATTTGAAAAAGGATATATCCATAAGTCTGTCGAACGAAGCTCCCAGCGGTATCTGCAGTACACAGTTAGGAACCGTACCCTACAAAACACACGTTAGATCACAAAATCACCTAATGCTTACTAAGGAAAGTGATGAAATTTGTGAGTAGCTATATGCCCCCCCTGTTTTGACTTGCTTATTAGGGAGGTGAAACAGGGTAGCATATTTACTTACGACAAATTTTGTAAGAGATTATTGATGAGGGATGTTCACTGAAGAGGCTTCATCAGAGCACTTTTTGGAACATCCCGAGAGTAGGGGAATGAAAATACGATTCCTACGCAACAAACGGTTCGAAAATTGCATCTCCCAAACTCAAGTTATGATGAAATGAGTGATAGAGGAAAATTAGGGTTTCGAAAGTAAAGGTAAAGAAATGAAAGTATATACCTTGAAAGTGACATTTGCATTTGTCACTTTGTTGATTTCAGAATACTGTTCATTGCAGTGGAGCCCACATAGCCATCATCATGCCTTCACGATGATCGAAGCATCCCACGAGGATTGAGATCCTGCGCCAGGCTGTGATCGACGATGAGCCACTAGACGAGGTGAGTTGACTGAACGTTGACTTTTGATTTTCTGCATTTTAACTTTTTGTGATCGTTTGCGGGCCCTGAAGTCTGACCCGGGCCCCACCCAGGGTGCCATGGTCCCTGTGGGGCACCCTAGTCCCCTCAGGGCACCATGGTCCCTTCAGGGCACCATGGTCCCTGACAGGGCACCATGGTCCCAATCAGGGCACCATGGTCCCAATCAGGGCTTGGTGAGGGATTTCAGGGTTAGCATACGATGTTCGATAGTTTTCATGAGTGATTTTGATGATTGAGTACTGATTACAGTTATGTTTTTGTGTTGCAGGGTCTCCCATACATGAGAGAGCATACGGCGGGACATATTCTTCGCAGTTTGTGAGATCAGATTCCACGGCTGACTCAGGCAGAGAGAGACACATTGTCGATTGTGGGGTTATGGTATGTGATCCTCATGCCAGCCATTTGGTTCCATCTTGCAATGCTGATGGCACTAATGGAGCGATGGGATCCTGACACATGCACATTTCATCTTCTAGTAGGGGAGCTGATGGTCACACTTGAGGATGTGTACCACATACTTCGTCTTCCTATCAGAGGAGCTACTGTTACATACGCGACGGATTGGTCAGCGGAGGATCATCAGAGAGAGTAGGTATATTGTATAGGGAGAGTCATGCCGAGCGAGACGAGAGGTCGCATCATGGTCAGCTGGCTCTTACATCCTACAAGAGAGGTTCCCCTTGTGAGACGCCTTATGATCGCCATCATAGCACTAGCCGTCTGCCCTAATGGGCGAGGTACGCATATGCATGGGGGTCTCACATGGTGCATCAAAGCTATGGAGAGACACAGGAGAGTGTATGCTTGGGGTCGGAGTATGCTTGCACATCTCTATCATGACCTTGAGGAGTATGTTTTTGGATAGGGTTGCAGCTTGATGACATTCACACTTCTGCAGGTGTGGGTATTTGAGCATTTCACATGCACCAAGCCTATCGGCTTTCCGATGAGTATGGCTAGCGAGCGACCTAGGGTGTTTGCTTATCCACTTACCAACGAGTGGTGATTTGGAGATCTATTATATTGGAGAGTGATTTTTGATAGACTGACAGCCGAGGTGACAGTGTGGAGACCCTATCTGCGGATGCACAGATGGGATGGGATGGAGAGATAGTTAGCATGCTTACAGAGGAACCGCTTGCTGCGGGGATGATATTCACATATCATAGTCCCATTCTACTTTGACCGAGTACGGAGGCAATTTGGGCTAGAGCAGTGTGTTCCAGCCGATGTGCCCATCTATACTCGACACTCACGAGTCCTTCCTAGACCTAGAGCAGTAGCGAGACTGACGATAGATGACATCGAGACTACAGATATAGAGGGATCTGATCAGGATGTAGTTACCGATTACTTTGCAGAGCCTGGAGCACAGCACAGGTATGTCTCATGGTTTATGAGATCATACCCAGGGCCTATCTTTCCACCAAATCACCTGATAGGCCATCCAGGCCCATGGAGACATGGAGACCAAGATGAGGATCAGGGATCCAGGTTAGAGGAGCCAGAGGAGGGAGAGGGTCATGAGGAGGCAGGAGATCCTGATCCACCCATAGGAGATCAGCCTAGTGCCGAGGAGGAGGAGGAGCAGGAGGACACGGATAGAGATGAGGATGAGGAGGATGCAGGTGAGGATGCAGACGAGGATGAGAAGGAGGAGGAGGATAGAGATGATGAGGAGGGGTCAGATGCAGCTCCCCACCATTCAGGAGATGATACCATAGCCCTGGATCCTCCTCTTATTCCCCAAAAGGGGGAACATGAGGCGATAGGGAGACCTGTTCCTAGTATCGTCCAGCCTACAACCATCGTGCATAGATTATTCGAGTGAGGGGAGCCTAGTAGATCCCAGTCATAGATGCTACCATACCATGATCCCTACTGGCGTGAGGGAGATCCAGGTATAGTAGGTTTATATTGATTGATTAATGTTTTGATGATATAGAATGGTACTAATACAAAAATCTATTCTACTGCTACAGCTAATGTGCAGGAGTGGCGTTCCCTGATTCAGCAAGTAGTGACAGACATTTCCATGATGGCACAGATCCCTAGTTCCTCCCAGATTGCTTATAGGCCTCAGGGGAACGCGGGTCAGCATGAGGACTTGTTTTCCCCATTCCGAGTACAGGTAGACATATGGAGGGAGAGAGAGAGTCTTATCAGAGGACCTTCAGTGGGCGCAGAGAGATCTAGTAGTTGCTCAGGCTGAGGCTTCCTCCTATCGTGCGATCCTTATGGATAGGGATCGTAGGAGTTCCTCTCGGAGTCACTCACGGTCTATATCGCACTACACACCTATGGGTCCACCTGCACGGCCGGAGCAGGAGGGAGCATCTAGTCGACACTCTCCAGCCACCAGCCCTAGGGATAGGAGATGATTTTATGATGTAGGATAGGTCACATTTTGGATGTATCGTGACCTATATTTGTATACGATCCACATATATATATATATATATATATACATGCTTCTCTTTTGTCTCAAATGTGTTATCTTTAATGCTTAAAACAATGTATATTCTGCTTTGATTAAATCTAATACATTTGGTAGATGTACATGTATGTTCAAGATTTGATTTCCATGTGATTGATTTCTCAATGCTCCATGATTAAATTGATACATGTGTGACTTAATTAAAATATTTAATCAAGTACTACATTGATGATAGGGAAGAAATATGCATTAAGTCTAAGAATCATATAACTAGTGTGATTTAATTAAATACAACATGATACGATTCTACTTAACGCATAGGACATTGTATAATATGCTAGCATAATGGAAATGTAAATCTTTTACAATTTACATAAATGAATTCAAGACAAACTATAAAGTAAAGAAACATGCTTGTCGAGAATGAAGCAATATAGATTAAACACCATAACATTTAATTCTATTTTGCTCTAATTAGGAGATACTAACATATTACCCAATGTTGAAGAACTGAAAAGAAGATAAATAAGGAATGAAGAATTAAGCATAATATCTACGCAAGTGCATAGCATTTATAGGTTCTTTAAGAGGTGTACCGTCTACATCCACTATTTTGTAAGCACCTGATCCATAATCTTCAATAACGATGTATGGTCCAAGCCAATTAGGACTAAATTTTCCCTTTTCTGCAGGTAAGGCATTCACATTGCACTGATTCTCATGGAGGACTAAGTCACCTACTGAGAAGGAACGTTGAATAACCTTATCATTATAGCTTCGTTGTAGAGTTTTGTGATACGCTTGAATATGCTCAAGAGCGTTTATATGCTGTTCATCAAGCATCTCAAGCTGTTGAAGTCGTTGTTCTCTATAAGAGTCATCATCTACTATACCTTTGAGAGAAACCCTAAGTGATGGAATCTCTAACTCTAAAGGCATAATAGCGTCAACACCATAAACAAGATTATAAGGGGTAGTTCCTGTAGCAATTCGTACACTCGTTCGGTAGGCCCAAAGAGCATAGATTAGCTGATTACTCCAATCCTTACCATGCTCATTCACGGTTTTGCGAAGAATTTGTTCAATTATCTTATTGGATGATTCGGCTTGACCATTTGATTGAGGATAGTATGGTGTAGAAAATCGATGTTTGATATGATACTTCTCGAGGAATTTCTTCATGTCCTTGTTCTTAAATGATGTCCCATTATTTGAGATTATAGTGGAAGGTATCCCGAATCGAGAAATGATGTTTTCTAGAAGAAATTGACAAATCACTTCAGCAATAGTAGAGCGAAGGGGAATAGCTTCTACCCACTTCGTACAGTAATCTGTTGCAGTTATAATGAAGGTGTGTCCTTGAGATGAAGGAGGAGAGATTTTACCAATGAGATCCAAACCCCATGCGGAGAAAGGCCAAGAAGCTACTTGAGAACGAAGTTCTTGGGCAGGAGCATGAATCAGATTATTGTGTTGTTGACATTGATGACATTTCTTAACAAATGAAAAAGAATCCTTCTGCATAGTTTGCCAATAGTATCCCATATGAAGCAATCTTTGCCCCAAGGATTTGCCTCCAAAATGCCCCCCACAGGCACCTGAATGTGCCTCTTCAAGAGCAACGGGGATTTCTGATTTGTTAAGACAGCGAAGGAGAATACCGTCATAACCCCTTTGGTAAAGGACATTAGAAAGAATGATATACCTAGCGGACAGCTTGCGGATTCTAGCCCTAGTGTTCCTATTGGCAGAATCAGGAAAGGTACCATCGGTCAAATATCTTACGATATGCGAATACCATTCGTCTGAATCTACAAAGTCACAACATGTTACCAAGGTAGAATCGTCTACAATAGCTGGAGAAATAAGGTTGTGAATAACAAATTTAAGATCAACCATAGGGTCCTCTAAAGATACAAGAGAGGCCACACATGCCATTGCGTCCGCATGTCGATTATCTTTTCGAGGAATAGGTTCCATGGTATAAGAATCAAAATTTTGTAATAAAGAGATAGCAAGATCTTTATATTATGATAATTTGTCTTGTTTTGCTTGATACAGTCCTGTTACTTGTCTTATAATCAATTGAGAATCTCCATAAATATGTATGTGCTTTATATTCAGAGCTAAGGCTGCTTTTATTCCTGCTATAAGAGCCTCATACTCAGCAATGTTATTGGTACACAGGAAATTTAGACGATAGGATAAGGGAATGGATTTCTTTGTAGGAGAAATCAGAACAACACCTGCCCCCGATCCCGTACGACACTTAGAGCCATCAAAGTACAGTTCCCAAGTTTCATCTTTTTCTGTACAAAGAATGAAATCATCGGGAAAAGACTCAGGATTAGGGAAGGAGAAAGGTGAAGGGGCCTCAACTAAGTGATCGGTCAACGCTTGCCCTTTAATTGCTTTTTGTGAACAAATTTAAGGTCAAATTCAGTTAACATCATAACCCACTTAGCTAGGTGTCCTGATAAATCAGTTTTAGAGAAAAGATGCTTCAAAGGATCAAACTTTACCATGACGTGGACTTCTGAATTTAAGAGATAATGTCTCAATTTCTGAGTCGCAAACACCAAGGCCAAGCATTGTCTTTCTATCGCAGAATATCGGGTCTCATAATCGAGTAAGGTATGACTTATATAATAAACGGGACATTCCTTACCATCTTTATCATGTTGTGCCAATAATGCTGCGAGAGCATGAGAAGAAGCAACTGTATACAGAAGGAAAGGTTTAGAAGGTTCGACAGGTTGAAGAACAGGAGGACTAGCCAAATACACTTTTAAATCCTCAAATGCTTGCTGACAATCTTCGTTCCATTGAAAAGTGATATTCTTTTTGAGAAGTTGAGTAAAAGGAAAGGTACGATCCGCAAGTTGAGATACGAACCTACGAATAGCTTGAATCTTTCCTTGTAAGCTTTTAAGTTGAGACACATTTCTAGGAGGTGGCATGTTGACAATAGCATCTATTTTCTTAGTGTCCACCTCAATCCCACGATGCGAAACTATGAATCCTAATAGTTTTCCACTATCTACACCAAAAACACATTTTCGGGGATTCAAGCGCATGTGATATTTACGAATTCTTTCAAAGATTTGACGAAGGATTTTAATATGATCTATGCGAAGAATGGATTTGGCCAAAATATCATCAACATAATCTTCTAAAATCTTATGCATATAATCATGAAAGATAAGGGTCATCGCTCGTTGATAAGTTGCACCAGCATTTTTAAGTCCAAAAGGCATCATTATCCAACAAAACGTACCCCAAGGGGTGGTGAAAGCAGTTTTGAATTGATCTTGAGGGTTAATGAAAATTTGATTGTATCCTGAAAAACCATCCATGAAGGATAACAAGGCATGTCTTGCCGTAGAATCAACTATCATGTCAATGTTTGGAAGAGGGAAAGCATCTTTCAAGGAAGCCTTATTCAAATCTCAAAAAATTGGTACACATTCTTATTTTATTATTTGGTTTAGCCACAGCGACAATATTTGAAATCCATGGGGAATAATCAATAGGGCGGATAAATCCAGCCTCCAATAATTTTTCAATCTCAGCCTTAACAAGCAAGGCTACCTTAGGATTCATTTTTCAAATCTTTTGTTTCACGGGCTTAGCATTAGGAACTAAGACAATGTTATGAGTAACAATCTTAGGATCTATACCAGGCATGTTAGAGTATGTCCAAGCAAAGATCTTGGGGAATTCATGCAATAAATCTTCATATTGTTTTTGTTCTTCTTCATCCAAGCACTTTCCAATTTTAATAACTCTTTCCTCTTTGCAAGGATCCATCTTAACATCAATGGTGTCACTTATAAGAAGATTACTTTGTTGAGGAGTATCCTTTAACTGAGGGAATTCTTTCACAATCTCATCATTATCAATCTCTTTTCCAAAATAGGCTTCAGTGTTCAAACAATAAGGGAGTCCCCTATTGTGATGATAACGAGGAAGAGTGTCATAGGCTCCCAAAAATTCAGCTAAAGCATCATCGGTAGGGAAGACATCCAAAGCACAGGCACATGAAAGATCCCCATCAATATACTCGGGGTGTTGTATTGATAGAGATGTAGAAATAGCATTAACACTAATGCATGGTCTTTTAGAAGTTTTAGTGCATTTGCAGGGATTATAGCCAAGTCCAAAGGCATAATTTTGAAAATTAGTCTCTAGAGGAACTTTTATCCCTTGTTCATGAGCACCACAACCTTTTCCATGATACCCATGCTTAGCAAAAATGCGAAAACCACGACCACAACGATCAGCCATTTCAGAAAGAGGAGGTGGTTTTTCATAAGACAAAGAATCAAACTCTTCAGAACTAGAGGTGTGAGGAGAAGAAGTTTGAGAAGCGGCCACAAAATTATTACTCATAGGTTCAGGTAAGATTGATTGATTTTTAGCTTCTTCCTTCTTTTCAACTTTAAGCTCTCTAGAAGGAACCTTATATTCACCTACAAAGGTGGGATTGAAATCCAGAGATCCCCAATCATCTTCTGCGAGAATCTTCTCAGGATCAAGGGCCTTCTCATGTGTAGATTCAAGTCGAGAAGGATCTTCTTCAGGAGCTTTAGACTTCTCCAAAGAATTTTGATCATCAGAAAGTGGGGATTCATCCGTAGGTATCTTGTTTAAAGAGTCATCACTAGAAGAGGAAGGCTTAGAAGAACTCCCTTTGGAAGTAGATGTTTGCAAACAAGCTTGGAAATTAGTATCGCCTATCAAGGTATATGTCTTATTGTTATAAATGAATTTAACTTGTCTATACAATGTAGAGGGGATAGCTTGCATACTGTGAATCCAAGGTCTCCCTAATAACAAGTTGTACGTTAAATTTCCTGACATAACATGGATAGGAGTAGGCAAAGTAATAGGTCCTACTGTGAGAGGTAAGGTGATAATACCTAATGAAGTCTTAGCCACATTATCAAAGCCTCGAATGGGATGAGAATCAGGCTCAATAAGGGATGTATCCACATTCATCTTATGCAATAGATTGATGCTACACACATTAAGGCCAGAGCCATTATCTACTAGTGTTCGTCTTATAGCAGTGTCTTTCATGATAACCACAATCATCAAGGGATCATATTGTTGTTGGATTTCACTAGTAGGCAACTCATCTTGGGTAAACACAATTTGAGCTTTAGGATTCATCACAGAGTTAACTAAAGATGCTATATTACTAGATGTATTCAGTGGAGGAACATTCAGATCTTTCAAAGCATCTTGTAACATTCCATGATGAGCGGAAGAAGTTTGAATCAAATCCCAAAGGGATATCTTAGTAGGGGTAGCTTTAAGTTGTTCTATGAGATCATATTCCTTACTAAGCATTTGTGAAATACGCGGAGCTTGTGGAAGAATTGGTTGGGGATTAGGAAGAGAAACCAGAATAACAGGAGGAGGATTAGGCTGCCTATTATTTCTGGTGTGATAAGTATGGGCAACCGCATGATAACTCTCTCTAGTTATTTGCTTGGCATAACTATAAGGACTTACAGGTTTTCTTCCTTGCACGGTGATGATTGGTTTATTCGGGGTATGAAAGGAATCATGATCATACCCTCCTTGGACAATAAGGAGAGGTGATTTAGGAACTTGAAAGGTGGGAGAAGGATAAGCACCTTGGACTTCAAAGAGAGCCTTGTTATGCTCATTCAAGTTTATCATGTTAACCAATTTAGAAGTCTTGTTCTTGTTTAAAGATTTCGATAAAGCCACAAAGTCATCAAGAGCATCATCCAACAAAGCATGATCATATCGATTAAAAGGTTTATCTTTTGATTCAAAAGGAGACATCTCCTCATAGAGGGGATTATTGAACACAACCATGTTACTAGATTTAGTGGAAGAGTTGATAGGAATGTATCCTTGAGAGGAATCATTCGACTTATCTTTCTCATCACAACGAAATGGCATAGTAACAAGGTTTATGAGTTTTTGGTAAAATGAAGGTTTGGCATCTTTAGGGTTCAAAAACTCATCTAAAGCTTCATCTAATTCGTCTTGGCTATACTCATAATAATCATCAAAAGCATGAACATTTTGCAAATAAAAATCTGACATTTTGAAATAAAGGTTGCATAAAATTTAAACACACAATGCAAAGAAAGACACCCTCTTTTTTCTTTTTAATGAAACATGAAATGAAAACACACTAAATCTAGATCTAGCAATAGGAAGCAATGATAGATTCACGTCGGGTTCACCAAAATGTGTAGGAGAAAAAGTGACACTAAGCAAGCATGCCCTAATCTCACTTTCAACCACACACTTGGGGAATACGAAAGAGCCTAGAGGTATCACACAATTGGCTACTTCTTTTTGGTAAAAGAGAGAGCCACGGGCTACCTATCAGGATTTCTATTCCTTTGTTGTAATTGAAAGGTAAAATTATGCAAGTTCAATTCTTAACCCTAAAATGCAAGTATGGACTAATAATAAGATTGTAGAATTGAACTTAAACAATGGAAAGCTGAAAACACAAGGACAAAATAAGAATCCAGATGCGTACCCGGAGTCAAAATCTGATTGAAAATGTTCGGGACGGGGGCGTGGGCACCACTGTCCTGATTCTGCACCTGAAACTGCTGTCTGCAACTCTGGAAAACTGTCAGAAATGCTGTCTGTCAGGAGGACCAGGGCACCCAGCGCCTCTGTCCCAGGGACCAGGGCGCCCAGCGCCCCTGTCCTGGCAGGACCAGGGTGCCCCACGCCCATGTCCAGGTCTTTTGTTCTGCAATTTGATGTGGAGTGTTATCTCGACCTGCTTTTCTCGGATCTGTAACCTGCGGCGTCATCCGAGTCCTGAAACCTGCAATTATATCTGAAAAGGGGATGGGCAGCTATATAGGGTTTTGCCTTAGTCAAACCCTCACTTCGGTGATTTCCACCTCCACGAATAGCCAAGTTGTATTGTAAAATGTATTGTGTGTGCAGACCTAGTGTGTGTGCAAGGTCCTAAAATGCAAGAAAGAAAACTAGAGCAACCTAGAAAGTAAACCCTAATTGCTTGTAAATGATAAGGTAAATGCTCTAAATCAAGATGCAAAGTGATCTAAAGCATGAATAAAGGATATATTGAAGCTTATGCAAAGACATGAAAACAACATGAAATCATACCCAACCCCGAAGAGAGGGGTACAAGCCAATCTTCAGTCGGTAATCTCCTATTGTTCTTCAATGTCTTCCAAGCCCCAAATGAATGAAATGAATTTGATAAGTGCTTGATAGAAGGATGTTGAATGTTGTTGAAGTCTTCAAAGATCTGCTCTTTTGCTACATATGAGGTTCCTGAAAAAAAAATTTGGATCCGGATCCTTTCAAATGAAGAAAGAGAGCTCTTATGTATGAAACCCTAGGTCGTAATTTCGTCTTTTGGCCGACCTAGAGATTGAATATCCCACCAATTTCTTGGGGTTAAGCTTTATTTTATGATTGGATCGCGCTCCTGAAATTTTGGGAAAAATGTCCGGGACCATGTGCACTCCGGGCGCCACGGTCCCGACAACTTTTCACCAAATTTTCAGGGCCGTCAGATATGATGATTTTAGAGAGAATCCCGAAGTTACAGGTGATTTTGAGATGATTTGACCCCCAAAACTAAGCCCCCAAGTTCAAAATAGGACTTAATTAGGGTTTTTGATTGAATGATGTATTGGAGGAATAAAATGAAAGGGGCACACTTTAATGAAAGGGCCAAACTTTATGATGTGGAAGATCATGAAATAGAACCTTAGACCTAATTAATTTGATTAATTAAGTGCTAAAGGGGAAATGCAATGCAAATGCAAAGTGCGCCAAGGCGGGTGCTAAACTAGGTGTAAAATTGTACTGCTTTAGCAAGTGCGTACAATTTATGACGCTACACCTTCTTATAATTCTTTTTTCCTATCACCTATTGATCTTACAAATAAGATCTTACATATATACCATAACCTAAGACCAATTTTAGTAGGTCGGCTCTATGAGATATTACAATAAAATCAATTTACAAGTAAATCAATAACTGATGCAATATCTGATTCAACATGTTAGCTTAATGCATTTACAATAACAACAAAAGCATCTCCAAAGAGTGTTGTGCTGATCTAGAATAGATAAGCTCACTGGTGCTTAATCTAGACCTATTTGTCAGTAATAACAAATATACAAACACGAATATACCAATGAACATATCTTCAAGACAATGTATCCAAATGATGTCTTCGACATAACCAGATGTTTTCCATGCCATTCCAACTGCCGGTGAACAATATATCTTGTCGATGTACCAGATACCGGTGACTATGCATAAAGTTATTTGCTTGCTAGTGAACATAACCATTTCTCCAAAGTGCCAGAGTTGATAAGTGTTGATAGGTGTTGACATCAATGACAAAACCATACCAAAATACCAACAATCTCCCCTTTGGCATTGATGGCAACAGAAGATGGAAAAACCATCAAAGTGCCAAAATAGAAATGCCAAAAACCAATAAACCAACAATCTCCCAAAAGAGATCAAAACCAAAAATCAATCTCTCCTAAAATAACAATCTCTCCCCCTGAGAGTAACATGTGTTTTTCCATATCAATCTCTCCCCCTTTGATAGAAAATGCCAAAGCCAATACAAAACCAAGTTCAAATACAAAATACCAATCAATTCAGTATGCCAACTACTCTCCCTGAGAAGTAGCTCTCCTCATCAAGGTCAGAATAAAAAAGATTTCTTTGTTAGTTCTGTCGGTTGATGACAAACATCAACTGTCTAAGTTTCTACCGGTGGGGGTATGACCCCAAGCTGGTCTCTAAGATATTCAAAAGTCTCCTTAGGCAAAGGCTTAGTGAGAATATCTGTAATCTTCTCTTTAGTATTCACATAAACTAGTTTTACTTCTTTTGCTTCAACATTCTCTTTCAGAAAATTCAGTTTGATAGAAACATGTTTAGTTTTGGAATACCGGATTCTTAGATATATCAATTGCTTTAGTGTTATCACAATAGATAGTTATAGGTTCCTTGCATTTTACCTTTATGTCCTTCAACATTTGCTTAAGCCATAATACCTGTGTACAGTTAGTTGCTACTACAACATATTCTAATTCTGATGTTGATTAAGATTAGCAACTATTTTTCTTAACCAAGAAATTAATCTTCTTCCAAGAAAAAATGCTCTGCCAGTGGTGCTTTTTCTGTCATCCACATCTCCTACCCAATTTGCATCTATGTATGCACGTAATTCAAAGTTTTCATGTCTAGGATACCATAAACCAAGATTTTTAGTACCTTGTAAGTACTGGAAATGCCTTTTTACTACTGATTCATTATTTTCTCTAGGATTACTCTAAAATATTGAAAAAATACATACTGCATTCATAATATCAGGTCTGGTTTGTGTCAAATACAATAGCCCTCCTATCGTAGATTTGTACCTAGTCAGATTAACAGGTGTAGATTCACCCCTTAGTGATAATTTGTCATTTGTAGTCATAAGTTTTCTTACCAATTTAGAGTTCTCCATCCCAAATATCTTTAGTAACTCCTTCAAGTACTTGGATTGACTCAAGAATATACCTTTATCAGTCTATGAAATCTGCAATCCTAAAAAGAATTTTATTTCTCCAATCATAGACATTTCAAATTCTTGCTGCATTTCAATAGAAAAGTCTTTACATAATCCGTCTTCACCTCCAAAGATTATATCATCAACAAAAACTTCTATAACCAAGATATCATCATTAGTCACTTTATAGTATAAGTTGCTATCATCATTACCTTTAGAAAATCCAATTTTCAAAAGATATTTATCCAATCTAGCATACCAAGCTCTTGGAGCTTGCTTCAACCCATACAAAGCTTTCCTTAACTTGCAAATCATATCTTTGTTATCTGTCAAAGAGAATCCATCAGGTTGCTCAATGCAAACTTCTTCAAGATCTCGATTTAGAAATGAACATTTAATATCCATTTTATATACTTTGTTATTCTTGTGTGTTGCAAAAGCCAAGAATAATTCGACCGCTTCAATTCTAGCTACTGGTGCAAAGGTTTCATTATAATCAATTCCTTCTTTCTGAGAATATCCCTTACACACTAGTCTTGCTTTATTTCTGATTACCTTCCCATCTTCATTAAGTTTGTTTCTGAATACCCATTTTGTTCCAATCACATTTTTGTCTTTAGGCCGGGGAACTAATGTCCATGTGTTATTCTTTTCAATTTGTTCTAGTTTCTCTTCCATAGCTTTAATCCAGTGCTTATCTTCACATGCCTAATTAATTGATGATGGTTCAATTTGAGAAATAAGACACACCTCTTCATTTTCCAATCTTCCTCTTGTCATGACTCCTTGATACTTGTTCCCAATTATCTGATTTTCAGAGTGATTCAATCTTACATACCGAGGTGTCTTCATTTGCTGCTGTTCCTCAGTTACAGTGGAATTTTCAGATGATACCGGTGTAACTGGATCTTCATTCTATACTAGTGGGTTCAATGTAGGTTCATTTGTCAGTATTTTTGTTTCCGGTTCAGAGTCTATATACCTTGAAGTTCCTCTAAACTGTTCATCAATCTTCACATTTGTACTCTCAATAATTTTCTGCAATCTTTTGTTAAAACATCTATATGCCTTGCTCTTAGATGAATAACCAAGAAATATTCCTTCATCACTTCTAGGATCAAATTTACCAATATATTCATCTCTTCTAATATAGCATTTACTTACAAATATTCTGAAATATTTTAGAGTAAGAGTAATACCAAACCATAGTTCATGAGGGGTCTTATCGGTTTTAGCTTTGATGTGAACTCTGTTAAATGTATAGGCCGGTACTCACTGCCTCTCTCCAATATACATGTGGTAGATTTTCTTCTGATAACATGCTTCTAGCTGCATCCAAGATAGTTCTATTTTTCCTTTCTACAACTCTATTCTGTTGTGGTGTCTGGGGTGTTGACAATTGTCTTTTGATTCCATTCACTTCATAGAATGTATTAAATTCCTTAGATGTGAATTCACCTCCTTGATCTGATCTCAAACATTTAATTTTATTACCGGTTTCATTTTCTACCATTGTTTTGAATATTTTGAACTTCCCAAGTGCTTCTGAGTTTTCTTTGAGAAAAGTAACCCAACACATTCTAGAATAGTCATCAATGATTAGCATGAAATATTTATCACCTTGTAAGCTTTTAGTTCTAGCTGGACCACATAAATCAGTATGAATTAAGTCAAGATCATTATTAGATTTTTTTGGAATACTTTTAAAAGATACTCTAACTTGTTTTCCAAATTGACATTCCTTACATACCGGATTGTGAGGTTTAACAATCTTAGGTAAGTCTCTAACTGCCTTGGTAGTAATAATTTTTACCATGCAATCAAAATTTACATGACAGAGTCTCTTATTCCATAGCCAACTTTCATCAATATGTGCAATCAAGCATGTATTTTCATTGTTATTCAAATGAAAAATGTTACCTCTAGTTTGATTACCGGTTGCAATTTCCAAACCAGTTCTGTTCATAATTTTGCATTTTCCATTCTTGAATTGTAACTAAAATCCTTTTTCAACTAATTGACCAGCACTTAAAAGATTATGCTTTAAACCTTCTGCATAGTAAACATTGTCAGTATTATGCTTACCATCAAGAGATATAGTACCTTTTCCTTTGATCAAACAAGCTTTATCATCTCCAAATCTTACTAAACCTCCATTGTATTCCTGAAAGTTCAAGAATTTACCTTTATTTCCAGTCATGTGATGTGAACATCCCGAATCAATGATCCATTCATCCTTAGCTTCAAATTTAGCTGCCAGGGCCTACTCTACCAGTTGAACAGTAGGTGCTAGTTGATCTTCTCTTATAGCAACAAAAACCCATCCATTGTCTGCTGGATCTTCATCAGAATCATCAACAAGATAACAAGATTTATCTTTATTCTTCTTAAATCTATATCTTTGATATTCAGGGTTAGGCTTGTATGTTCTTCTATCTTCTTCTCTTAGTCTAGCATGTCTGTTAGGGCATCTTGAAGCCATATGACCAATCTTATTACAGTTAAAACATTTAAAGGGTGCTTTACCTTCATACTTACTTCCAACTGGACCTTTAGGCATTTTCCTTGCAAATAGTGCTTCAAGCTATTCATTTTCTCTCTTGCTTTCCTTAAGTTTTCTTGCATAATAGGCTTTCCAATCAGATTTGTCAAATGATGGTGCAGATGATGTTGATGCCTTAAAAGCTAAATTTGTCTTTATAGTAGCAACAAGACTAAATTCCTCAATTTCAAAAGCTGAAAGTTTTCCAATCAATGTATCCCTAGTTACTAATGTATTAGGCATTGTTCTTAACTCATTTATAGCAATGACTTTCATTTTGTATGCCGGTGGCAAACCTCTTAAAACTTTTGAAACAATTTCATCTTCACTTAAGGTTCCTCCACAACATTTAATACCCAAAACAATTTCATTAACTCTTTCCATAAAAGCAGAAATCCTTTCATCTTCTTCCTTTTTCAGATTTTCATACCTGACTCGGAAGCTTTCAAGTTTTGCAATTTTGACTGTGGAATCTCCTCATTCAATGGTTCCAAATAATCCCAAATAGCTTTACTAGTAGATCTATCTGATAATCCCATGATTTTCTGGTCTGATAATGTGCCTAAAAGTGCTTAGCCTAAATGGGAGTAGGAGCAGTATAGCCATTCTTTGTAACATCCCAGATGTCCTTTCCAATACAATTCATATGTGTCTCCATCTTGATCTTCCATATGCCATAGTTGGTTCCATCAAGTTTAGGATTGTCCTTCCTGAAATAGTTAGTAGACATTGGATCTCTTCAAGTTGTTAAACTTCTACAAAAAGAGGACTAGGCTCTAATACCAATTGTTAGGTCTCGAAGACAACCGGGAGGGTGGGTGAATTAGTTGTCAAATAAATTCAAACCAAAACTGACTTTACCAACCTTAATGCTTAATACCGATAAATCAGACTTTATGCTGGTAGATAGTTTATCAGTTAATTATAGTATCAGTAAAGATTAATGCATGAAACACAAAGAGAATAACATCCCCTACACATAACACCAATATTTGTACGTGGAAACCCTATAATGGGAAAAACCATGGTGGGAAACCTTACCCACAATCAGATGATACTACTATAGATAGTATGTGTATACAAATGGGGTCTGCACATGCAGAAAGGCCAAGCGCCTAGAGCTCACTGCTCAAACACAAATAGGAGTCATACTGACTACAATTGGATGGTTAAATCCAATAATAATGTATTGCTCAAAATAGCATCTTCATATGCTAGATTCAGTACCAGTTTAGTTCTGATATGCCTTCACAAAAACCTTGCTTCACCTTTAAATGATGTCTGCATGTATAGCTATACTTATTCTCACATAAACCTTCTTATAAGTCTTTTTTCCTATCGCCTATCGATCTTACAAATAAGATCTGACATATATACCATAACCTAAGACCAATTTTAGTAGGTTGGCTCTAAGAGATATTACAATAAAATCAAATTACAAGTAAATCAATAACCGATGTAATATCCGATTCAACATGTTAGCTTAATGTATTTACAATATCAACAAAATTATCTCCAAAGCATGTCGTGCTGATCTGGAATAGATAAGCCTATCGGTTCTTAATCTAGACCTATTTGCTGGTAACAACAAATATGCAAACGTGAATATACCAATGAACATATATTCAAGGCAAAGTGTCCAAATGATGTCTTCGATATAACTAGATGTTTTCCATGCCATTCCAAGTGCTGATGAACAATATATCCTGCCGGTGTACCAAATATCGGTGACTGTGCATAAAGTTATTTGCTTGCCGGTGAACTTAACCATTTCTCCAAAGTTCTAGAGTTGATAACTGTTGATAGGTGTTGACATCAATGACAAAACCCTACCAAAATACCAACACTACCAAGGATAGATATATCAAAACCCAAGGGAACTTGTGCCCCTTGCATGATTAATTGATCCACAAGGTCATTGGGGTCATGTTTGAAAAATATCTCCATCATTTCTTGGTGGTAGGGATCATCAACAAAGGATTAGACACGTGGAGAGAGGTCAAGTTGATCAACAAGTTGTTCCTCTCGGGTTGAGGATCTTGAGTAAAGGGATCTCTAAACTTAGACACATTATCGATGTTGCCTTGGGCAACCATCTTCGCCTTTTGGGAGTGAGTCAAGACCATGCACGGGTAATATTGAGGATGAATGAAAATGGACAAGGACAAGAATTGATGCGAGATTTAGGTGTATGGAAATGATGAATGGACCTAGCAGACTTTGATTTGATTTGATTTGGATGGGGTCCTTAGATTAGGACAAGATCAATTTGATTAGGATGACACCTTAGACCTTAGATTAGGACTTCAATGTGGGATTAATGATGTGGACCACAAGAAAGGTGACAACCAAGCTAGGTGCAATTTAGACCTTTGGATTATGATCAATTGATTAAGCCTTCTCCTATGTGGGACAGATTTGTGTTCCCATGCAAAATAAGGCAAAAGGATTAGGGTTTTGAGAAACTCAAATGATTAGGAAAGTGTACTTGGGGGAGATTATTTCCCAAGTACAAAAGATAAATATGATTGATTAAGGATAAAAAGTCTAAATTAAACTTTCACAAAGTGTGAACCTTAGGATGAGGTTGAGATGATTGATTGAATGATTTGGATTAGTTTTGATTAAGATGATTGATTGATTGAAGGAAGTAATTGATTGAATTTGATTATGCTAAGTCCTTAGGTGATGATTATGAGAGAAAAAGAGATTGATTGAAGAAAAGGAGTATGACAAGAAGGAAAGGTCACCTTAGAATGACTCAATAAATGATGGGATTCTCGGGCAAGTAGGACAAATTGATGGGACCACTCCTATTGATACCTTGGGATAAACCTAATCTTTGTTGGAAAACATGGATTCCCAATGAATCCTCACCAAACTCATTGCCATAACCATGAAGGTAGTCATGAAATCGATGCAAGAAGGCTTTATGCTTTAGCAGGAGTTTTCTATTAATGTACAAGAACTTTCGATGCTTGAGGAGTTTCTTATAACTGGGCTTCTTCTTCTTGACTTGACGATATATGGAATCTTTTGGATGCTCAAGGGACTTGGTCTTATGATGCATGGAGGAAACTAATTGGAAAGTTTACCCAAGCGAAGATGTTGAAGTAGGATGGAGACATCAAAATAGTAAGGAGGAGATGTTGAAGTTCAAACTCTTGACAAGCAAAGACATTGAAGGGCAGTTTGTAGTTGGAAAATGAAAATTTTGATGGGAATTGGGTCAAAGTTGGTCAAATTTGGAAAATTTAGGTTTTGTGTCTTCTTTTGGAAATAAAACATTAGACAAAGTAATTGGGGCCTAGATTAGCCCAAACAAAATTTTACTGGTTTAGCACAAAATGAAGACACATAGTAGGCATACAACTTAGGTTGGATAGAGGAAACCATTCAATAGGCCTCTTGCACAAGCGATACCTCAAGCAAGTGGAGAAATAGAGATTCTAGTAGCACTAGCTCTCCCTTATAGAACACTCACTTTTTGAGCATACTAGATTCTCTTACGCCAAAGATCTAAGTATCTATTATACAGGGGGTTCCTGTCTCATCCTAAGTGGGTAAATGAGAGATAACTTTAGGGTATTATCCACATCCCCTGCACTATGCATGTGGGATTTTTGGCTACTACAACAAGATTCTTAGTTATATTTCAACGGGTCTAGTCGAACAATGATTTCACGAAGAAAGCCACTAAAGGCTCTAATTGAGCTTATCGGTGTAGAGAAGGTCTCCACATACATCAAATTCACTCGGCACTCTGGCCGTTTGATCAGGTTTTTTATATAGCAGCTTGAAAACACATCACTTGAGATCTCACTGGGAAAGTCAATATCCTCGACATGTCCCAATTCAAGATACCCTTGTGGGGTGATAAAATCCCCAATCAAGAATACCCCTCTCTACAAAAAGAAAAGGTGGGTGTTGTTAATCACCTTTCTCTACACCCAAGGTCCACGAAGGCAAGGTGAGAGGATACTTAGTGCAACAATGGGTCCACCCTACATGAGCACAAGTGCACAAAACACAAAAAATCATTGGTAAATTTTAGTCCCACATGAAAAATATTTTTCTAATCTAGGAATGCAAGAAACAAACTAACATTAGTGGGAAAAATGTGTGTTCATCAAACATGCTGCAAAGAAATAGATTAGTAGTCTCAAAAATATACCAGGACCAATGAGAATTGTCTGAAAAAACTTCAAACTTAGTCAGTAACAAAAAACCCTAGCCACCCCAGAATAGATACTGAAGTGTAGGCGCAATTGTCAAATGTTTGTGGAGGTGTCGAAGTAGGCTTGAATTGCAAATTGAAAAATGTAAGAAGGGGGAAAATTGAAGATTCAAATTCAAAAGTTTGCCAAAAAATTAATACCTATGGAGATGCTAATCTATAGCAAAGACATTGAACATCTATGCAGATGTTCAACATCTGCACAAATGCTGGAATGTAGAAAACATAAAGCAATTTACTAAAAAAATTTAAATTTTAAAAATTTGAAAGTAAGCAGGAAATAAAGTCCGACGTAGATATCAAACTAGAGCGTAGACGTTTACCATCTATGTAGACGTTGATGCATTGATATGCTTGAAAATTAGCTAGTTAGCCTAAATTTTTTGTAAATTATGCTAAAACTAGAAATAAAAAATACCCAACTAGTTGTTTTTGTTCTTTTTTGCTGATTTTTACTATTTTTTGTGTTTTTAATTTACTAAAATGCAAAAGAAAAGCTCAAAATCAAGTGTCGAAAGACACTGGGTGGAGACGTCGAATGACAGAATGCAGACATCATTTTGTGAAGCTACAAATTAGGTAGGACAAAATTCAATTTTTTTGTGCGTAAATGTCGTTCTAAAGTGAAGATGTCAAAACAACACCACAAACATATTGTTTTGTTGGGAGAGATGTTGTTCAGCAACCGAGAGCTAAGAACTTCACAAAAACTCAAAAAGAAAATTAGTAGAGGTGGCCTTCTATTGACTAAGATAGTCCAATAGTCCCACAGGGCATGCCAAATGAACAAGGGGAAAATATGTTAGGATTCCCACAGATACTGAGAGGGGGGGGGTGAATTAGTATCTAACCGGTTTGATGAATTTGTTAACTTAAAACATGTAGAGCAATTTAAAACTATGTACCAGTAAACAAGAAGTAATGCAATAAACAAAGATAAAAACAACCACATGAAAAACACACCATAACACAAAGGTTTAACGAGGAAACCTGGTGTGGGAAAAACCTCAGTCGGATTTGTGACCCACAATATTCACTTACTGGCCAATAAGAGAATATTACTACTACAAGAGGGGCCTACACATGTAGGAAGGCCAAGTGCCTAGAGCTCACTGCTCAAATACAAAATAGGAAGTCTCATTGACTTACAAAATGGATTATATAAATCCAGTGTCTTGTCTTGCTTCAGAATAGCATCTATAATGCCAAATCCAGTACCGGTTTCTACTCTTCTTCTTACATAAACCCTTAACCTATAATTCGCATAATAGGTCTGCCTTATTTCGCCTAATTACATTCTTCCACTCTCACCTAAATGTTCTACAATGATCTCTTGTATATATGAGTCATTTACAATGTTACCAAGTCGGCTTATAGTGATTTTACAATAATAAACAAAATATATTACAACAAAAATCTTGTCGGCCTTTGTGCCAGTATGCTTCCTTTCACTGCCAGTGCTGGTGGTTTGAGTGCCAGTGTAGAGTCTGATCTTGCTAGTGCTGGTGGAATGCCTTGCCGGTGTCATAGGATTGTAAGGTTGCCATCAATGACAAAACCTTCAATCACCTACAATGTCTCATTAGAGTGTGCATTTGCCAACAATCTACCCCTTTGGCATTGATGGCAACACTCATGAGAAAATTCAAAAAGTGTATCCAAAACTTGTAATCCAAAAATGTGTACCAAGAATATGTGAGCCCCCCCCGAGTAGATGAGTCTTTTGCTGATTTTTTTTCTCATTCCACTACTCCCCCTTTGGCATCAATGACAAAGGTTGTCAAAGTGTCAATAGAGTTGTAGTTTTCTGTCTCAACCTTGTAACTAGGTGGTTACAATTTGAAAAAGATCCACCAAAACCAAATTTAGACTTTCAAGAAACTTTTTACTATCTTTTATTGTTGCCTCTATTCTTTGAACTGTACCAGTGAGGTGTTGCATTTGCTCTGCCGGTGTTTTTTGTCCTTGTATTAATGCCTCAGATATTTCTTTCCTCAAGGATGCTGGATAGTCCAGTCTTGGACTTAGTCTTAATCTTAGATCCTTAGCCTTATTTTTTATTCTCTCCTTTTCACTTTCTAGCTTCAGTAATTCTTCCTCAAAACTTGTTATCTTTTGCTCAAAAATTGATAATGTATCATAAGAATTAATAAAATTGTTAGCAAGTTTATTAATTTCTTCCCGTATCTTGCTCATTTTATTGTCTATGTCAACTGTCAAAAAGTTAGTCTTGCAAATGTCTCTGTACAGAGTCTTAAATTCCTTCAATGTGCTGCATAGTTCTAGTAGAAGTGTGTCAAATTGCCTTGTACACTTCTTTATTTGTTCCTCAAAGAATTTTTGTTTTTCAATTTCCAACCTCTCTTTGAATGCTTCCTCCTTTATTTGCTCAATTGTCATTGTGTTGTCAGTAATATACTTAGATAGAGTGTCGAGTTGACTCAAAGAATCCTTATTATCTACATTGCATTTTGGAGCTATCATCTTCAAAATTGGAATTGTGTCATCTATAGCTTTATATGCCTGTGAACTACAATCTATTATTTTCTTTATAGAATCTAAAAGAACTTAAGTTACATTTGTTGATTTATATCCTCCAGAGGAGGAACCAACATTTTAAATTCCATAGGTGGGGAAAATAACCTTGCTTGTAGTGACCTCTGGTAGGTCAGTCTATGTTTCCATTTCCTTAAGCAAAGGTTTTTGTTGCTCTCTTGTTGCTGGTGGCACTGTTTCCATATTAACCTGTTGCTGTTTTTGAGCCTATTGCTCAGCTTGTTTCTCCGTTTGTTTCTCTATTTGTGTTTCTGTTTGAGTCTCTACATGTTTCTCTGTGTTATCATCTACCTCTCTTCCTTCGGTGTTATCAGTTTCTAGTGGCTCACTAGCCATATCTGTCTTACCGGTTGTGTCTTTGTCTACCACAATGTTGACTTTTTGAGTATCAACATCAATTGTGTATAGTACCTTAGAATTAGGATTTGTATCCTCTTGTGATACATCCATACTCTCATCTACCAATTGATCTTTAGTTGTTGCTACTGGTGGAGTAATCAGAGGTGGTGGGGATAAGTTATCTCTTATTTTGATGCTTGGAGGTCCACAAACCTTTCTTTTTCCTTTATCCTTGTCTTTTTGATATACCTTGATTGGTTTAGGGTTTCTATACTCTTCCTATTTTTCCTTCTCAACAAGGAATATATCCCATGCATTTTCAGTTTCCTCTGTAACCTCATTTACTCTTCCAACCATTAGTGCAATATGCCTATGTGCAGTAGAGAATCTTGACCGGTTAGCCTCTGCAATTAGATCATCTATCTCCTTTCGTGAGTTAACTGGGTAAACAACAAGTAATTTTTCAACTTTTATTTTCTTGTCAAGCTCTACAACAACTTGTCTTCTTGCTTCCAGTCTCTTGAATAGTTCATCTGGTAGTTTATCTACAACTTGCATCAAGAACTTCTTGTAGATATCCAAGTGTAAAATAACACTGTTTTCAACTTGCTCTTTTTCATCAACTGATAATGTATCATATAATTTTTTGATGTTTTTAAGCTTTCCTTCCTCGTTATTTCATCCAGTAGTTTGTCAATTGGGGCATTGTTTTGTTTAGTTTTCTTCTTGGGTGTTAGCTTCTTCTTCTTTGCCGGTGGCCTTACTGCCTGTTGTTTTTGTCTGGTTCTTCTAGGTGAAGGTTTTGATACCAGTGAAGGTTCCCTTTTCCTTACAACTCTTTTAAATGTTGCTGGCATATCATTCTCTAAAGAAGTTGCTATCGATGAAAGGTGAGTTATAGGCTGTAATGTTTCTAACTCATCTTCAGTGATACCGGTTTGTTTTAGTACATCTTCTTTGATAGCCTTAGCCTGCCTTGAAGCTCTCCTCATAGTTGCTTCAACTTTCTTTACTCTCTTCTTGGATTGAATTTGACTTTCAATGGTTTCAGCACTGCCAAAAACTTCTTCCTTAGGTTCCTTGGGTGCTTCCAGAAGGGATTTTGCATATGTTTCAATGATGTGATCATCGGTCTCATAACCCATTTCAGTAACCCAAATTGTTCTTGCAATAACTGCTTCCATCTAGATCTCATCCTTCTTAATCACAAAGCATATATCATCCTTATATTTGTTAACAATTTCCTGTGACAGTCTGACTCTTGTGTTCATTCTGGCCTTTAATGCTTGAAAATACTCATAAATATTCTTTTCTTTATTTTCACCCATGTTGTTGAACAAGTCTGATAACTATTTCCCTACTAGTATGTCAAATCCAAGGTTCTTGTTACCTATACTGGGCACCTGTTTGGTTATATGTAGCATTAAGCATACAAGTAAATTGCCAAATCTAAATGTCCCTTTCTTATCCTGCTTGATCTTTCCTAGATTATCAATCAATTCATCCTTTAACCACTCACATACATCAATTTTCACATTTTCATTAACCATATCATGTTCACATTTTATGCATAAGCTGGAAACTGAGTTAAGTTTATTTGCATGAGTTACTTTGTAACCTAGAATCATGCTAATGAATCTCACATTTATGTTAGTTACATCATTAACCCTTAAAGACCTTTTGTTGGAAGTTGCACCTATTAGGTTTGTTACTAGGTCATTTGAGACCTTATTTGTCTTGTCTAGTCTGTTATTGGTGGAAGGTAACCCTGTTACAGCTTTCACAGCTTCCTTGGTAATTTTATGAACCAAATCTAGCCAAAAGAATGCACCATGTACCCTTCTCAATACTATCCTAATAACTTCCTTAGGAAAATCCAGAATGTTGAGGATTTCAATGAATCCTAGGGTTTCAATAATGTTGTGTTCAGGTTTCATATTTCTGGAATCATCACATATGATAGTTTTGAACATGTTTTTGATTTCTTCATCACCTAATTCTTCTATATGGCAATGTATATACATTCTAGGATCTTCTGCAAAAACTACTCCTTTGGGGATTTGGGAAAATGCACCAACATTATCATCCTTTTTAGCTATCTTGGGAACTAGCTGAAATACGGCCCTAGGGCATTTGATTACCTCAACTACAGTAGGGTTTGCTATGAATTTAGGTACAGAAGAAGATGCCATGTTTATAAATACCTTTCTCTGCCTTTGGAAAGATTGATTGCTGAAATGCTTTGCCTCTTTGCTCGAAATGCCTTATCTCTAGAAATTTCGTGCTCTTCGAATGTTTGAATTCTCGGTGAAGTGAAATGGAGCCAAAATCACTAATTTATAATGTTAATTTTCCATCTACCACATTTAATGCATGCCGGTTAATTAATCACTTAAATTTATTTGCCGGTATAGAAGTAATTTCTACTTCTCACCATCAACCAAGGGAATAATAGCATATGTCTCATTTGATTGCCAAACCCTCAAAGAGATTTTCTTCAATTAGATGAAGAGTCTCCTATCGGTGGAGTGCTACTATGTTTTGCTGGTGGAGTGTTTCTTGGCTCTACCGGTGGAGGAGTATTCCCAACACCATTTAGGTCTAACTTTCTAATCCATTGTTTTGAGAATTCTTGCTTAACCTCTTCAACTTTTTCTTTTCCTTTCAAACTAGAAATTTTGTTGTCTGCCAGTGGTGCCTTACTTTTGCAGAATTTTGCAATATGTCCAATCTTGTTACATGCATAACAAGTCACATTATTTTTCTGAATAGCCTTCACATAACCTATGCTGGTTTGTGTTCTACATTGATTAGATAAGTGTCCAAATCTTCCACAAACATAACATCTCACATTCATTCTGCAATTTTCAGAGTTATGACCAACTTTGTTGTATTTTGAACATTGACCAGTGGGTGTGTTGATATTCTGATAATTTCTAGATCTACATTGATTTTCTCTATGACCATACTTATTATAGTTATAGCATTTGCCATTAGATTTGTAAGTAGTAGGTTGTCTTACTGGTTTGCTATGATCCTGTGTGTTTGTAGTACTGGAGCTTTCTCCTACCTCAAAGCCAATTCCACAAGTGTCACCATTAGGTTTCTAAATCTTTAATAAGTCACCAAGTTCTTTTGAGCTTTTCTTGAATTTTTCTTTGTGCTGATTTACAATATCCAGTTCTCTTTCTAAGATCTCTTTCTGCCTCATAAGTTCATTGGAGTCATTCTGTGTATGCATTAGATCTGTCTTCAACAAATCATTTTCATAGCTAAGTCTTGTGTTCTCATTTGCTGCATCATTTAGTCTTCTAGTCAAATCTTCTTCATTCTTATTTTTATCTTCAATTTCCTTATAGAATCTCATAGTCATATCCCGCATCTGATTCTTCATTGTTATGTTCTCTTGTTTCAGCTTGCATATTTGATCATTAAGTGATTCCTTTTCATCATTCTCATTTTGCATCTTTTCACATAGTTCTCTTCTCTTATTTCTTCCATTGGTAAAATTCTCTTGAAGTGCTTGAATGATATCCTGAGCTTCCTTTAGATCATCTTCAAGTTTGATATTTTTCAATTTTTCTGTATCATAGTTTGAGAGAGCTACTTCAAGTTGCTTCATCAAATTTTCCATCTCTACCAGTGTCAAGATCTTCCTCAAGCTGTTAGGCTTCTGAAAATAGTGGACCAAGCTCTGATAACAATTGTTAGGATTCCCACAGATACTGAGAGGGGGGGGGGTGAATCTGTATCTAACCGGTTTGATGAATTTGTTAACTTAAAACATGTAGAGCAATTTAAAACTGTGTACTGGTAAACAAGAAGTAATGCAATAAATAGAGATAAAAACAACCACATTAAAAACACACCATAACATAAAGGTTTAACGAGGGAACTCAGTGTGGGAAAAACCTTGGTGGGATTTGTGACCCACAATATTCACTTACTGGCCAATAAGAGAATATTACTACTACAAGAGGCGCCTGCACATCCAAGAAGGCCAAGTGCCTAGAGCTCACTGCTCAAATACAAAATAGGAAGTTTCACTGACTTACAAAATGGATTATATAAATCCAGTGTCTTGTACTACTTCAGAATAGCATCTATAATGCTAGATCCAGTACCGGTTTTTGCTCTGCTTCTTACATAAACCCTTAACCTATAATTCGCATAATAGGTCTGCCTTATTTCACCTAATTACATTCTTCCACTCTCACCTAAATGTTCTACAATGATCTCTTATATATATGAGTCATTTTACAATGTTACCAAGTCGGCTTATAGTGATTTTACAATAATAAACAAAATATATTACTACAAAAATCCTGTTGGCCTCTGTACCGTTATGCTTCCTTTCACTACCGATGCCAGTGGTCTGAGTGCCAATGTAGAGTCTAATCTTGCTAGTGCCGGTGGAATGCCTTGCCGGTGTCATAGGATTGTAAGGTTGCCATCAATGAAAAAACCTTCAATCACCTACAATGTCTCATTGGAGTGTGCATTTGCCAACAAAATATACAAGAGGGTAAATGGAGGATTCAATCAAAACATAAAAGCATGTAACTAAATATACCAAAAACCATTATACCTTCATAAACATGATCTCTTGTTCCTCTGATAGGACCTTTGGTGAAGTGATGAATGTGCCCCTTCCTCACTTGATTGGATTGGCCCTTGTGATAGGATGTGGATTGCTCTCCACACACAACAATAATGATGGATGGAAACAAGCTGGCTATAATGGGGATGCACTAGGATGATTCTAAGCTCAAATGGATAGCATGTGATTGCATATGAGATGATTGCAAATGAAGGGGAGGAGACCCCAATTTATAGATTTGAGGGAGGATAAATGGAGGGCCAAGATTGAAGGAAAGTGATGGAGAGGATTGAGAGGACAAGGTGTGGGATCCAAGAGATTTGCCATAAAATTATTTCTTGTCCCCACACTCCTCAAGGTGCATAGGGAAGAGTCCCCAAAGCACTTTGGAAGAATCAAAGGAATTAAGAATTCTTTGGGAAAGGGCTAAGGAATGTTAAATTCCAAAATAGAAGATTGCATGGGATAAAGGGAAGATAAAAGGAATTTAAAATTCCTTGGGAGATGAAAGTGCATAGGAAAGTGAAATCCTTGAAAAGACCAAAGTTGGTGCATTTAAGGTTTGGAAGGTGAGAGGGGAAATCCATTTATGGAAAATGGTTGACTTTTCTCTAATCACCATGATTAAGATTGTGCAAATGATTAGGAAGAGGGATTAAGTGAATTAATGAGGGATTAGAGTGCAAGTGGGAAAGTTAGTAGGATTTGACAAGAGGAGACAAAAAGAGTGGAGGAATTAAAAATTGGAGAATAATGATGATGAGGCTTCTAGAAGAATTAATTAGTTTAAGTGGGGATTAGAAGAAGTGATTTGTAGGAATCACATGACTTAAGTTAATTAATTAAAATTAATTAACTAAAGGGGACTTAAAAGAGTTAATTATTTGGATGACCTTAGAAGAATAAGGAAATAACTAATTTATTTGATAAATTAATTATTGGACTATAGTAACATGATTAATTAAATTAAATTTAATTAATAAAATAGGAATACCATAATTAAATAAATTAACTATGTAGAAAGGATAAATTAATTAAATATTTAATTTAATTAATTTTAGACATCTACAAAAAGAACAATGACACAAGATATGAAAAAACTTGTTTCGTCTTTAAGAATTTTCTTTTTCATGGTTACCTTAAAAAAATATTTTATGATTAAGAAAATTCAAATGATTTATGGAGCCATCTCCAAAGAAGGAAGAACAATGGACAAGGAAGGATAAACCAACAATTTCATTCATTGCTATTATCTTTATATGTTGCATGTTTAAATGAGAATGATTTATACAAGAAAATTTAATTGAAAAATATATGATTTATAGAAGATTTAATTAAAAAAATTATGATCTATAGAAGATGATTTAATTGAAAAAATAATCCATGTTTCATTTGTAGCTCCTATACTTTCTTGGGTAAAAGTACAAATCTACATGCCACATTTTTATAGAGGAATTGGCCAAGAGAAATAAAAAAATACCAAGTTTGTAATGACCTCAACCAAATATTTTTTAACAATTTCAAATCTGAAAATAAACTTGAATTATATTTTGCAAATAACACTAAAAATTATCACAATTAGGTAGCCAGTCTTGCACAATTATCATCAATATCATTACCGGTTCAATTGACATCAATGAAGACATAACATATCATTATGCAATCTTCATGCAAATGCCAATAGACTTAAGTGAAAAATAGAGACTTGATTATCTCCCCTTCTCCCTTCCTCCATACCCCATACCTCTCTCTGTCTCTATCTCTCTCTGTCTCTCTCTCTCTATCTCTCTCTCTCTCTCTCTCTCTGTCTCTCTCTCTCTCTCTCTCTCTCTCTCTCTCTCTCTCTCTCTCCCCTTATCTCTTCCTCCATACCCCTCCCTTCCTCCCTCCCTGCTCCTCTCTCCCTCCCCCCTTATCTCTCTCCCCTCTCTCTTCTCCCTCCTCTCCCTCCCTCTCCCTCTCTCTCCCTCTCTCCCTTCCTCCATACCCCTTCTTCTCTCTCTCCCTTCTCTCCCTCTCTCTCTCTCTCTCTCCCCTCTCTTTTCCTCTCTCCCTCTCTCCCCTTCTTCCATCCTCCATACCCCTTCTTCTCTCCCTCCCTTCCTCCATTTTACAATGAAGGAATTGGACCTCAACCAAATATTTTTTAACAATTTCAGATCTTAAAATAAACTTGAATTATATTTTACAAATAACACTAAAAATTATCACAATTAGGTACCCAGTCTTGCACAATTATCATTAATATCACTACCGGTTCAATCGACATCAATGACAACATAACATATCATTAATGCAATCTTCATGCAAATGCCAATAGACTTAAGGGAAAAATAGAGACTTGATTCTCTCCCCTTCTCCCTTCCTCCATACCCCATCCCCCTCCCCTCTCTCTCTCTCTCTCTTTCTCTCCCTCTCCCTCTCTCTCTCTCTCCTTCCCTCTCTCTCTCTCTCTCTCTCTCTCTCTCTCTCTCTCCCTCTCCCTCTCTCTCTCTCTCCTTCCCTCTCTCTCTCTCTCTCCCTCTCCTCTCTCTCTCTCTCTCTCTCTCTCTCTCTCTCTCTCTCTCTCTCTCTCTCTCTCTCTCTCTCTCTCTCTCTCTCTCTCTCTCTCTCTCTCTCTCTCTCTCTCTCCCATTCTTCCGTCCTCCATACCCCTTCTTCTCTCCCTCCCTTCCTCCATTTTACAATGAAGGAATTGGACAACAAAAATAAAAACAATACCAAGTTTGTAATGACCTCAACCAAATATTTTTTAACAATTTCAAATCTGAAAATAAACTTGAATTATATTTTACAAATAACACTAAAAATTATCACAATTAGGTAGCCAGTCTTGCACAAAAGAGGTCACTTTAAGTAAAACCTTAAAGAATGTTATTTAAATTGATTTTTTTTCTTGATATGGGCATTGTATAATTAGGTTTTAAATTGATCAACATAAATATCTTCAAACCTCAATTTTTAAGAAAACCCCACAAAAACTATTACAATCGAATACTACCAATGTCATTGCAAACACTACCAACTAATATTGTTTGATTTACAAATGGAAAATGCATAGAATATGATTTAATACATGATTAATAACAAAAGAAAACCCCTAAAATAGACATTTGGAATCATTGAAAACAACATGTCAATGAAGATCCACACATAAACAAAGGAAAATTATTAAAACTACTAAAATCTTAGAGCTCCAACGCAACCTCTGGATGAAGTTTCTCTATGTGAGCAATGAGATTTTGTCCACTATCAATCTAAAACTTATGTTTTTTCATCCACAAGCCTCCAATCTCTAGTGGCTTTCCATCAAGTAAAGAATATTGTAGAACATGTTCATTTTATACAAGATAAACTCAAAAGTAGAAATGCCATAAAGATCAATCCCCCCAAATGTGCTTTGTATTTATCTTGGACTCCATTTAAAGATTAGTAGAAAAATCAAGCATAAACCACATGGTGTTAGTTAATTTCTCGCCCTAAGCAATTTTTAAAATATTAATAAAGTTGACATTTTAGGAGTCACACAACATACACTATGTTATATTTTTATGGTAGAAACATGACCAATTTGTGTAAGCTACCTCTTTTTCTTTTTGGGCAAAAGTGGCAAGCCACTGATATATATATAAATAAGAAAACTGATTTAGGAGCTTAATAGGGAAAGAAACGGGAAGAAAACCCTATATCCTTGGTCAGATACAATGAAAAAGAGGAAAGGAGGCAATGAGAAGAAGCCACCCAATTCGAAGAGATAGATAGGGACTGATCATAGAATGAGTCTCTTAGGGGCCAAATTTAGAGTAACCAGTCAGGATGAGACCAGAGGAAACCATAAATAACTGACCCCCTTAATCGGTTACTATGGCGACTGGGAAGCATGACTTTGAATGTCGGAGCACTGAAGAGCTGCGACAACCGGTTGCCAATTTTGTTGTACCAGTGCTTTGATACCGGTATGAAGTCCTGATGACCAGTTCATAAAAGGAAAAGCCTCCAATACTAATGCTGGTCGATGAGAAAAAAGATGATTCCTCTACCAATTCTGATACCAGTGGAAGTAAAAGCAAGCGCCAATCACCAAAAAGCAAGGGTAGATAGAACATATTGTCATACCGGTAATCGTTAGATTTTCCATCCATCAAAAAGAGGCTTATTCTAGATAATAAAAAACAAATCCAGAATGGCTTTACTCTTCCATGGCGGTGTCTTCCTGGGTCTGATTTGTGGGGGCATCAAAAATGGGCAGAAAGGAGGAAGTCCATCCTGTGGCTTCATCCTACACCGATACATTGAGTTTAGGAACCCTATCTGTGGTATGACCCCTTTCCACAGGTTGTGATATTTGCAAATAGGGGTCAACATTTTCTATTTCCAAGATTTCCATTAGAGCCCCAACTTTAATTTTGAACCTATGCACAATGTGGTCATCTAATTGTCTATCGAATTGATGCAAGTCGTTCTTTACATGGCAAAAAATTTTCTGTTCAAGGCCATGCTTAATTCGGTCATAGAGTACCATGTAAGCATTGCTAGATTGAATGAAGTGATGTAGAAAGAGGCCCCCAAGGAGAGCCAAACCTTGCCATAAATTATATTTTTCCAGAGCTTCATGGAATGAGGCCGAGGGGAGCACATCTTGTCTTACCAGCTTGAAGAATACTAATTTCAACAGAGGAATAGATTGAAGGAGATCCAGAGCATTTGACAGAAAGGAATTGAGAAGTTGATGGGGATACAAAATCCTTTTAGCTTGCGGGGATATCATCTCCTCACCGATGAAGTCTTTAACAACCCTTCTCAATTGTGGATTATGTAACATAAAAAGATGGCCGAGGTCCCTATCGGTGATGTGTCGGTGAAAAGCCGTTGAGGGTTCTGGAATTTGCACTAAGACCCTATCGTTCCATGACATATAATCCGAGTGAATTTTTCTGCGTCCTCCGCAAGAACCGTTTTCCATATTGCAAAGCACTGTAATACTTCAAAAATTTAAATTTTTGAAAATTTCGGCTGAGAACTGTGTGTGTGAGAGCAGGCTGGTTTCATTTATAAACCAAAATTACCATCTCAAAGTGCAATAAATGATCAGATTTTAGGATCATGTTTGCGATTCTTGCATTAATTTTGTGCCCATAATATAGTTGAGGGGATGTGTGAGAGGCCTAAGTCTGTTTTGCCCCATGTGAAGTGGCATATTGAAAATCCTCGGCTACTTCGCACTTAAGTTCCATACATACCATTTACAAAATACACTTAAGAGCATAAATGCAAGTGTCCTGTTAGCCCTCTTGTTCACGGGCACCGATTATGTGATTATATGCGAGTATTTAATAGGAAGCTTGTGATAAGAGTGTTGTACTTTCCTTTTGTACTAATTTGAACAATTTGAGAAAAGAAGATAGTTTAGTAGGAATTGCGACTGACTCCACGGATATGACATCACAACCCATATTTGCTAACATGTTAGCAATGGAGTTGCCCTCTCTTAGTGAGTGACTGACAGAGTAGTCTAAGAAAGTGTCGAGAAGATCCAAGGTGTGCTTCAGAACATAAGATAATTGCCATGTCTTAGATCTTTTAGAGGTAATTGAGTTGATAATGACTAAAGAATCCCCTTCTATGTGTATATTGGGGAGGCCACACTTCCTTGCTAATACTAGACCGGTTAGTAAGGCATTTACTTCCACCAAGTTATTCATATCCGGAGGGATTGGTGAAGCTTGGAAAGCACGCATTTTGCCAAAATGGTCTCGAATGCAAACTCCAATTCCCGATTTTCCTGGATTTCCACGAGAAGAGCCATCAAAGTTGATCTTAAAAAAATTTGGAGCTAGGGGTGTCCATTTAATGGATGACCTGTCTTTCACATGGACTGAAGACCAGTTTGGGGGAATCTCTATTGGCAAAATAATACTGTGCCAAGATTTTGCAATTTCCTTATCCCATCGGGTAAATGACTGGATGTCCTTGGAATTAGTAAGCGAAGAGTTTATGATTTCTGCAATTGAATTTTCTAGTTTGATCAAAACTTGATCTAGAGAGGAGGATGTTTTTCTGAAGATCCTTTTGTTCCTCTCCCACCAGATTTTCCAAATGATGTGAGTAGGAGCACATTTCCAAATACTTGAGAAGGTTGATGTAGAAAATAAAATAGGCCAAGAGTTAAACATATCCCATAGTGATTTTGAAAAGGGCAACATGACTTGGAGTTTATTCATGATGAAGAACCAACATCGGGAGGTGAAAGAATAGTGCAGAAATAAATGGTCAACTATTTCCTCCTCTAAGTCACAAAATACACAATTAAAAGCTTGTGTAATGCATAGTTTTACTAATCTCTTTTTTGTTAAGATTCTTTTATTCAATGTTAGCCATGCAAAACAACCCACTTTTGGTAAAACAATGTCATTCCAACATAAATAATATGTAAGTGGTGTAGGAGCACCCTTCCAAGCTCTTCCTCCTTCTTTGTTTTGCTGGTGTTATGCTTCTTTTGAAGCCATTGTATATAAAATAAAGGGCCATGTGCTCATTGGTCATAGTTAGGGTCCTAGTTGAGGTCTTAGGGTCATGAGTCATAATTGAGGATTTCTTGGAAATAGGGGGTATGTGTGCATTTGAGGTGTTTAGGGGTCCCTCATAGCATGGTGGTGTCCTTAGGTTGGCCCAATGTGGGTCTAGTAGTCAAGAAAAGCAACATTGGGAAAGTTGCTCAAAAGTTGCATGACAACTTTTAAAAGTTGTCAAGCAACTTTTCCACCATGAGGTCAAAATCCTTAATGTAGCATGGACAACCCTAATATGGGCACACAAACTAAGGAGAGGGTAGTATAAGTAGTTACAAACCCTAAGTTAATGGGTTGGATGTCAAACATTGTACGACCCAAGCATACTGACTTGACTATGACTGCAATTTTGTTGCCAGTTGGCACAAAAGGAGTAAAGAAAGATCATTAATGGATTGATTTGCATGCAAAACTATGTGGAGTGTATTGTATGGTGTACTTACTCTCATTTTGAAAATTTAGATTAGGTTTTGATTTGTAAGGGAGGTGTGTTTGTAATTATTTTGTGAATTTGCTCCTTACTGTCCAGTTTTGGACTGGTTTGTGTAAATGGCTGCATAACTCCATTCCCCATTGTGGAACCACCATGAAACCATGGGGAATGAGAGTGAAGACCTTGTAGTATAGTTCAATGAAAATAGGGCCCTTGAAAATGCAGGGAGGCCATCAAAAGACCCAATCCTAGGTGAGACTGAACAGTGCCCAGCTAGGAAGGGTTAAACTGTAGAGGTCTTGGAGAGCAGGGTTAGTCAAAGGAGAGTACACCCTTTGGAGGAGTTGTAGAGGAGTGTGTGAAGCACCATTGGTGTGAAGGAGGAGCCTCCACCAATCTAGACAAGGTGTCTAAACACAAAAAATTCATTGTGACCCAAGTGGACCTTAAAAACCCCAAAATTCGCCCTAGGCACTGTACGGCCACTTGGAGGCCAAAACTAGAGAAATCCTTGAGCCCTTGCCAAATGAATGTTAGTCCATTTTGGGAGTTTGGGTTGTTTGTGCATAATTTGTGAGAGGGAGCCCTAAAGGACCGGGTAGGAGGCCTAATTGGTCAAAATCCTTGTAGCCCTATTTTGAAGGCAAAATTACAAAACAGTGAAATCGGTAAGGGGTTGAAAGCTTGAAACCTCTTGGGGGCACATGGATGGGTGGAAAAACCTTGTTAGAGATCTGAACTATCCTTGCTAAGACCTTGGAAGGTGTGGAACAAGCCTAGCCCTTATTAGCCATAGTAAGGGGTTTTGAGTCTCATGAGTAGGTGAGACCTTAGGAGAAGCATTGCAACTCATTGGTGGGTGGATTGGGCAAGGTTAGGGGATTCCTCAAGAAAGGGAAGTCCTAGAGACCCTAGGGTGTGAAGAGAACACCAGGTGATCCAAGGGAAGGATCCAAGAGCATAGACTAGGCTAGTCTATCTCAAACCCCAACCCATCAGATTGGTATCAGAGCAAGTTAAAGATTTGTTGGACTGTGTATGTCTCTATATACTAGTGAATCAGTAGGGGAGAGCAGAATGGTCACTAATGCAGAGTTGGCTAGGGAGGTAGAAGAGCAGAAGGAGAAGAATAGACTCCTTGAAGAAGCTATGAGTGTGATAAGGGATAAACTACAGGAAGTGGTGGATCAGAGGACACAAGGACCTTGGGGAGAAGACACCAAGGATAAAGGCAAGAAAACCATTGACATAGATGACATTATACGTGAACCATATCCCTTGTTTAATGAAGAACCATTTGTAAAAGCTATCAAGGCTTTGAACACCAAAGCTTTTGAAGGATTTCCACATTTCAGTGGAAGGATGGACATTGACACTATCATGGAATGGATTGAGGGCATGCAAAACCACTTTGAGTGTGAAGGAGTGATAGAGGCTCAAAAGGTTAAGGTTTCCAAATCAAGATTAAGGGGAGTAGCTTTGACATGCTGGAAGTACTTGCAAGAAGAGAGAGTTAGCATGGGGAAGCTACCTATTGCCAATTGGAAGGCCATGGTGAGTAAGATCAAAGAGAACTACTTACCAGAGGATTATGAAGTCCAAATTCATAAGAAGAGATAGGGATTGAAGCAAAAAGACCTTGATGTGACCTCCTACACTGAAGAATTTCAAAAACTTTGTCTTAGATCTAAAGTCCAAGAAGATGAATCTATTAAGGTGGCTAGGTATCTAAGTGGCCTAAAGTGGAACATTCAAGAGGAGATAAGCCTATGGACTCCTACTACTATTCAAAAATGTCATCAGCTTGCTGTCAAGGTAGAAGAGAGGAAAAAAAGGAAAGGAGACTCTAAAAGCAGGGGTAGAGGCAGAGGTAGAGAACAAATGAACCACTGAGGTGGTTACCAAAGCAAGGCAAATGAGTAGAGGAACCAAGGAGAAGCCAAGTTGAATGAACATGACAGTGAAACCAATCTTAGAGGGGGCCATTCTAGAGGAAGAGGTGCACAAGGTGGTCCAAGTAGGGGTAGAGGTATCGGCAGAGGTAACTTCTACTTTGCAACTATGAAGTGTTATAATTGTGGTCAATTGGGACACCCGACATATAGATGCCTTGACAAGCCTACCTCATCAAATAGTGGAAAGAGGGTTGCTTATGCACATGAAGACTCTTCAAGAAGCAAGACACCTGAAGTGGACCATATTGAACCAGAGACTAGAGAAAATATGATGTTCAATAGGGTCTTGATAACACAGCTAGTCAAGAATGAACCTAAGCATAGGAGAGCATTGTTTAGGGTGAGATGCAAGATCCTTGGTAAAGTTTGCAAGGTGATAGTTGATTCAGGGTCAACTGATAACATAATATTAGAAGAGGTAGTTAGGAAGTTGAAACTTACAAGGATACCCCACACTAACCCATACAAGATGACATGGTTGAACCATGAGCAGAGTGTGCTAGTCAATGAACAGACTTGGGTAGAGTTTTCTATTGGAGGATACAAGGATAAGATCCTTTGTGATGTTTTACCTATGGATGCCTGTCACCTATTACTAGGTAGACCTTGGCAATTTGATAGGAAGGTGATCTATGATGGAGAGGAGAACTCCATTTCCTTTAAGAAGGATAGCAAGACCTTTAAGTTTCAGTCTTTGATAGAGAATAAAGAGGGAACTTCAAGAACACCTAGTGTCTTATTGGCTACTGGTAAATAGTTCCTACACTTTCTACATGAGGAGGAGATAGTGAAGTGTGCCATCTTTGTGAAACCAAAAGAGGAGGAAGACAAGTTGCAAGTAGAAATACCCAAGGAGGTGAAGCAACTATTGCAAGAGTACAAGGACATAGTGAGTGATGGAGCACCTGCAACACTCCCACCAAGAAGGTCTATAAGTCATCAAATAGACTTTGTTCCTGGAGCATCCATACCTAACAAGGTAGCATATAAGCTCACACCTAATCAGAATAAGGAAGTAGCAAGGGAAGTGCAGGAGTTATTGGAACAAGGACTGATTAAGAAGAGCATCAGCCCATGTGCAGTCCCGGTAGTGCTAACATCCAAAAAAGGAGGTAAGTGGAGACTTTGCACTGATTCAAGGGAAATCAATAGGATCACCATAAGGTATAGGTTTCCTATTCCTAGAATAGAGGATTTAATGGACTATTTAGGAGGTGCCATGTATTTTACCAAGTTGGACCTTAAAAGTGGTTATCACCAGATTAGAATCAAGGAGGGTGATGAGTGGAAGACTGCTTTCAAGACCACATAAGGGTTGTATGATTGGCTTGTGATGCCATTTGGACTCACCAATGCCCCAAGCACCTTCATGAGGTTGATGAATGAGGTGTTGAAAGACTTCACAGGCAGATATGTGGTAGTGTACCTAGATGACATTCTCATCTATAGTAGAACCAAAGAGGAGCACCTTGAGCATTTGAGGTTAGTCTTAGAGAGGTTGCATGAGGAGAAGTTGTCAATCAACCTAGAGAAGTGTGATTTCTTGAAGCAAGATCTGGCCTACTTAGGATTTGTGGTGTCTAAAGGAACCTTGAAGATGGATCCAAGCAAAGTGGAGGCAATCTTGAATTGGCCTGCACCTAGAACAGGGATTGAAGTTAGGAGTTTCCATGCTTTAGCCCAATTCTATAGGAAGTTTGTGAGGAACTTCAGTGGCATATGTGCACCAGTCCTTGACACCATAAAAGGAGGCCTTAAAACTAAGTTTAAATGGACTGAGTAGGCTAACAAAGAATTTCAATTGTTGAAGCAAGAGGTAGCCACAAAACCTATCCTTCTCCTACCTACTTTTGATAAGCTATTCACATTGGAGTGTGATGCAAGTGGAATTGTAGTAGGGGGTGTATTGAGTTAAGAGAGAAGACCTGTGGCATTTTTTAGTGAGAAGCTCAATGAAGCAAAGAAGAAGTACTCAGCCTATGACCTAGAGTTGTATGCATTAGTGCAGTCACTTAAAAAATGGAGGCATTACTTACTTCCAAAGGAATTTGTGGTGTTCACAAACAACTAGGCATTGAGTTACAATAACACTCAAGAGAAGCTTAGCAAAAGGAATTTGAAATGGATGGAATACCTCCAATCCTTCACCTTCACCATCAAGCATAAGAAGGGGCAACTCAACAAAGTGGTAGATGCATTAAGAAGGAAGTTGTTGACAGTTCAAGAACTATAGTTGCAGAGCATAGGAATAGAAGGTTTCAAGGACCTCTATGAAGGAGATGAAGACTTCTCATCAGCTTACAAGGTTTGCAAGGAATTTGAGAACCATTTCCATGGTGAGTATGCAGATTATACTCTCCAAAATGGTCTCTTGTTCAAGGGTAATCAGTTGTGTGTGCCAAGAGGATCCATGAGGGAAAACCTCATCCAAGAGAAACACAATGGCAGTTTAAGTGGACACTTTGGAGTTAACAAAACCTTGGATTTAGTACAGAGGTACTAACTACTATTAGCCAAAGTTGAGAAGAGATGTGAAGAGGTATGTAGAACAATGTGGTGTGTGTCAAAGAGCAAAGGGAGGATCAAGCAATGCTAGTCTCTATAACCATTACCGGTCCCAAATAGGCCTTGGGAATGTATAAGCATGGACTTTATAGTAGGACTTCCCAAGACAAAGACAGGTATGGACAACATCTATGTGGTAGTAGATAGATTTTTCAAGATGAGCCATTTCATTCCATGTAGAACTACACATGATGCTAGCTATGTTGCACATCTCTTCTTTAAGGAGATTGTTAGGATTCATGGACTCCCTTTAAGCATTATTTCAGACAAGGACAACAAGTTCATGGGCCATTTTTGGCAAACATTATGGGGGAGACTAGGAACTAACCTGTCATTTAGCTCAGCTTACCATCCTCAAACTGATGGTCAAACCGAAGTTATCAATAGGGTGTTAGGCAACTTGTTGAGGTGTTTAACTAGGGAATATGGATAGACATGGGACCTAATCATTCCTCAAGTAGAGTATGAATATAATGACACTGTGAATAGAACCACTGGTAGAAGTCCTTTTGAGGTTGTATATGGCAGGCATCCAAGGGGAGTATGTGAGTTGAGAGACCTTGGTACTTTAGAGATGAACAGTGGGCAAGCAAAGGACTTCACTCAAACCATCAAGGAAGTTCAAGAGCAAGTCAAGAAAGCCATCCTTGAATCCACTAAAAAATTGAAAGCAAAAATGGATGAGAAAAGGAGAGAGGTTCAGTTCAAGGTGGGGACTATGTGATGGTCCATTTGAGCAAAGCTAGGATGCAAAGTGGTAAGCCTACCAAATTGCAAATGAAGAGGGTAGGACCTTGTAGAATCCTGTCAAAATATGGTCAGAATGCTTACAAGGTTGACCTGCCTTCAGATTTGGCTTTATCACCAGTCTTTAATGTTGTTGACTTGATCATGTACAAGGGTGAGATAGAAGGGCAGACTGAGAACCAAGCCAAGGTACTGTAGGACCTAGATGTTAATGTCTTACCACAGGTGAAGAAGCCTATAGAAAAGGAGATCTTGGAATCTAGAGTAAAGAAGTCCAATAGACACCAGGTCTACATGGAACACTTGGTGAAGTGGGCAGGTCAGCTTGAGTCTGAAGCTACCTGGGTTGAAGAGAGCAGGTTCAAAACACTTGGCATAGACCCGACTCTCATCTCTTCTTCTATGTCTTAGTTGTGTGTAGAGGGGGAGTATGGTGTAGGAGAACCCTTCTGAGCTCTTCCTCCTTCTTTTTTTTTTTGGTGTTATGCTTCTTTTGAAGCCATTGTATATAAAATAAAGGGCCATGTGCTCATTGGTCATCGTTAGGGTCCTAGTTGAGGTCTTAGGGTCATGAGTCATAATTGAGGATTTCTTGGAAATAGGGGGTATGTGTGCATTTGAGGTGTTTAGGGGTCCCTCATAGAATGGTGGTGTCCTTAGGTTGGCCCAATGTGGGTCTAGGAGTCAAGAAAAGCAACATTGGGAAAGTTGCTCAAAAGTTGCATGACAACTTTTAAAAGTTGTCAAGCAACTTTTCCACCATGAGGTCAAAATCCTTAATGTAGCATGGACAACCCTAATATGGGAACACAAACCAAGGAGAGGGTAGTATAAGTAGTTACAAACCCTAAGTTAATGGGTTGGATGTCAGACATTGTACAACCCAAGCATACCGACTTGACTGTGACTGTAATTTTGTTTCCAGTCAGCACAAAAGGAGTAAAGAAAGATCATTAATGGATTGATTTGCATGTAAAAATATGTGGAGTGTCTTGTATGGTGTAATTACTCTCATTTTGAGCATTTATATTAGGTTTTGATTTGTAAGGGAGGTGTGTTTGTAATTATTTTGTGAATTTGCTCCTTACTGTCCAGTTTTGGACTGGTTTGTGTAAATGGCCGCATAACTCCATTCCCCATTGTGGAACCACCATGAAACCATGGGGAATGAGAGTGCAGACCTTGTACTATAGTTCAATGTAGGAAGGTCCCTTGAAAATCTAGGGAGGCCATCAAAAGACCCAATCCTAGGCGAGACTGAATAGTGCCTGACTAGGAAGGGTTAAATTGCAGAGATCTTGGAGAGCAAGGTTGGTCAGAGGAGAGTGCACCCTTTGGAGGAGGTGTAGAGGAGTGTGTGAAGCACCATTGGTGTGAAGGAGGAGCCTCCACCAATCCAAAAATGGTGGCTAAACACAAAACATTCACTGTGACCCAGGCAAACCTTAAAAACCCTCACAAAACCCTTAAAAACCCCAAAATTTGCCCTAGGCACTGTACGACCACTTGGAGGCCCAAAAATAGAGAAATCCTTGAGCCCTTTCCAAATGAATGGTAGTCAATTTTGGGATTTTGGGTTGTTTGTGCATCATTTGTTAGAGGGATCCTTAAAGGACCAGGTAGGAGGCCTAATTGGTTAAAATCCTTGTAGCCCTATTTTGAAGGCAAAATTACAAAACAGTGAAATTGGTAAGGGGTTGAAAGCTTGAAACATCTTGGGGGCACATGGATGGGTGGAAAAACCTTGTTAGAGACCTGACCTATCCTTGTTAAGACCTTGGAAGGTGTGGAACAAGCCTAGCCCTTATTAGCCATAGTAAGGGGTTTTGAGTCTCATGAGTAGGTGAGACCTTAGGAGCAGCATTGCAACTCATTGGTGGGTGGATTGGCAAGGTCATGGGATTCCTCAAGAAAGGGAAGTCCTAGAGACCCTAGGGTGTGAAGAGAACACCAGGTGATCTAAGGGAAGGATCCAAGAGCATAGACTAGGCTAGTCTATCCCAAACCCCAACCCATCAGTCAGACTACTTACCTTACTATTGCAACCCTGTTGTAAGGCATTGTAACTTTCTTTGATTGAGTATTGCCCTGATTTTGAAGCTACCCAAAATAACACATCATCTCTGTTAGACATGATAACTGATCTATTCAATAGAATATTGGCCAATGAGGAAGATTGTTGGAGGGATATTGGGAGAAGAGTAGGGTCTTTCCAGATTATTTTCCTTGAGAATATTTCTACAGCAGACACATGATCACTCAATTTTGTACCCCAATGGGCTATAGTTGTATTCATAATGTCTTCCATGTTATCTAATTTAGCAATAGGAGGATGGCCACACCATGAGTCTGTCCAGAAGTTAGCACTGAGACCATTGTTGATTTCCCATGAAACATACTTAGATATTAGATTCCTTGAATCCCTCACGAAATTCCAAATAGTAGACCCTTTTGGAGGGTCTAAAAGTGTCAATACTCTTGATGGTTGGATGTTGTCCAAATATTTGGCTTGCATAATCTGGCACAATTTGGAAACTGGGTTAGTGTACATTTTCCAGATTAGTCTCCCTCCAAAGGCCTTGTTGCGGTGCTTCAAATTGTGACGTCCCACTCCTCCCTGGGATTTTTGACATGACATATATTCCATAAAGGTTAAGGGGATTTTCCTTTCATTTGTCATATTAATGTTCCATAGAAAATCTCTAACGAGTTTCTGCAATTGTTGGATGATGGATGAGGGTGCCTTGAGGACAAACAAGTAATAGTTCGGTATTGTTGTTAGCACTGACTTGATAAGAAGGATTCTACCTGATAGTGAAAGCCACCTTACTTTCCAAGATGAGATTTGTGCATGAATTCTACCAATGACAACAGACTAATAGGATGGTTTGTTTGATCCCATAAAAAAGGGGATGCCAAGGTAGGAGGATGGCAATTGGTTCATTGAGAAGCCCAAAGTCTTGCATATTCTTAATGATAAGATTGAAGATGTGTTGAAAATGAAAATCTTAGACTTGGCAGCATTAATTTTCTGACCCGAAGCAGAAGAATAGATATCCAGTGTTTTCTTGATGAGCTTGGCTTCTTTTAGAGAAGACTTACCAAATAACAATGTGTCATCAATGAAAAGAGAGTGAGTTACTATTATTGAGGTACCTGAAAGGGTGGCCCCAAGCCAAAGCCCTTTTGAAGATTGCAAATTGATGTATCTTCTCAAGGCACCTGCCATGAGAATGAAGAGAAATGGTGACAAAGAGTCACCTTGTCTTATTCCTTGTGTACCCTGAAAAAACCCTAAGGGATGACCATTTATTAGAATAGAGAAATGCATGCCTGAGATACAATTTTGGATCCATTTGCACCATTTTTTGAGAAGCCAAATTTTGATAATACTTTAAAAAGAAACTCCCACTTAACCCAGTCATATGTTTTCATCATATCAAGTTTGATAACAAAATTTTCTTGTTGGCTCTCATGCACAAAGTGTAAAACCTCATGCACTACTAGGGCTCCTTCCATAGTCTCCCTACTTGGGACAAACCCCCTTGTTATTGAAAGATGATCTTAGGTACAAGAAAATGCATTCTAAGGTAAATGGCCTTAGTTACAATCTTATATATTGTGTTACAAAGAGAAATGGGTCTGAACTCTGCGAAAGAAGAAGGAGAAGGGGTTTTTGGGATGAGAACAATATTTGTTGCATTAATTTTTTTTAGCATAGCTCCTCTTTTCCTGGATTCTTCCTTTACCTCTAAGAGGTCAAAACCAATCACATCCCAACACTTTTGAAAAAAGAGGGCGGTGAATCCATCCGGACCTGGGGCTTTATTTGGTGAAAGGGAAAATACCACTTTGTGGACTTGTGGACCTCTAATCTCTGACTACAATAGAAGCTCAGCATTGTCCTTCCTAGTGATAACTTTAAGAAACCCCCCCTCAAAAAATTGTATAAAATCTTGGCAAATATTTAATTTAAAAAAAAAATAATAATAATGTTTTTTGGCGAATCTTTGCTTTTTATATTAAAAAAATAAAATTTTATTGGTGAATTTGTTTATATCAATTTTTTTTGGTAGAAAAAATTGGCGAATCTTGGAAAATAATCATTGTATGCGTTAATTACTATTGCATTTCCTTTCATTTAAAAATAATCTTTTGTAAAAGAGTAAAGGCATGAAAGTTGAAATCATTAATGAGTTTAAGGGTTAGACTATACTTTATTTGGTTTCTACCATTAACTTAAAATAATCTAATAGCCCTCTTTCTATTTTGTGAGATAAAATTTACAAACAATTTGTAATACTCATGGGGCCAAAAATTGCTTTTAGACCATTGTTTTTCATTGAATCAATAATTCAAAAGCAATTTTGAACCCCATAAGCATTACAACTTGTAGGTACATTTTACCTTATGGAATACAATGAAGGTCATTAGATTATATTTTAAGTCAATGGTGGAAACAAAAAATTGTTGATATAACCTTAAAGTAACTAATAATTATGATATATTATTGGTGAATTAGTTTGGATTTCTACAATAAATTATAAAATGTTGGCAAATCTGATCCAATCATGTATCAAATATTGTGGCGAATCTTTAACTTAAAAAAATTAATAAAATCAATTTTGTGGTGAATTATATAACATTAAAATAAAAATTTGTAAAAATGTGGCGATTTGGGTCACCTTAAAAGTTGAAATTATTAGCCAAATTTGATTCTCAAATTTCAAAAAATAGCCAATTGGTGAATATTAGCCACTAAATTTTTCACTAGTCCTTCCAAAAAGGATCTGAATTAGAATGTGGTGGGGCTAGAAGATTCTTGAAAAACTTTACACCGTGTTCTTGGATATCTGCTAAATTTTTTAATCAATTCCCCTAATTCCTCATGCTTGATTGAGAATATAACATTAGATGCTTTTCTTTGTTTTGTGGAAGCATGAAAGAATTTTGTGTTTTTATCCCCCTATTTCAGCCAGAGTTCTCTTGATTTTTGTCTCTAGTATTCTTCTTCTCTCTTACAGACCTCTTCCCACTCACTTTGAAGACCCTTTTGCATAGACTGCAGGAGATGGTCCAAACCCTTGGAAATTATGGTTTGGTTAACTTCTTCTAGTTGTTGAGCAATGATTTTTTTTTGAGCAAAGACATTCTTAAAAATCTTTCTATTCCATTCCTTAGCCTGGATATTAATAAACTGAAGTTTCTTCAAAAATTGGAACATCTTTGTTCCACTATATGCAAGGGCAGATACCCACCATTGTCTTAGTAATGCCTGAAAGTGTGGGTGTCTAAAACACATGCGCTCAAACTTGAAGGAGGAGCCATAAACCGGCATGGGGTTCTGTTTTTGCCATTCTAGAATAATTTGGACTGGAAAGTGATTTGATTCAGAAATGGAGAGAATGTCTGAGTGATAACTGACTTGATTAAGGTGCCATTTCAAAGGGATGAAAAACATATCGAGTCTCTCTGCAATCTGAAGGAAGCCTGATCTTCTGTTAGTCCAAGTAAAGAGACCATTATTGGGGATCACATCTAGTAAGTTGTTTTCTATGGTGAAACTTAAAAAATCCTGCATAGATCGTGGGGGTGGGCAGATTCCTCCTTGTTTTATGAGACAAGATTGCATTAAAGTCTCCTCCAATGATGAAATTATGTGCTTCCTCTTGTTGGAGTAATGAAGTCAGTTTGTCCCATAGGCCTTTCTTTTCTAGAGTGGGGACGGGGCCATAAACATTAAATACCATAAAGGTCATGTCATAACATATTGCTTTCAACATTTGCTAGTTAAGATCTTGATCTAATAAGTGAACTTGAACTTTTTTAGGATTCCATAATGTAAGAAGACCACCCGAGGTCCCAACCCCTTGCATGTGGGCCAATCCAAATTGTGTCCATTTGGCTACTGATTTGTGATACATTTCTTGTGATAGCTTCATTTCTTGAAGTAAAAAAATGTCCGCCTTTGAAGAATCAAGGTGAGATTTTATTCTCCCTCTTTTGTCAGAGGCATTAATGCCCCTGACGTTCCAAGAAATCATTTTGATTGTGGAGAAGGAGTGCCTTTTGCACTCCTTGTAATTCTTTTTGATACTTTAAATTTTCTGTGTAAGGTACTCGGCACTCCTGCCTCTATTTCTTCTTGAATTTTCATAGAGTTTGGTTTCCTACCTCTCTTTTTTGGGGTTGTAAAGCCATTTCATTTCAAATCGGGGCTCTTTTCAATCGATAAGGATTGTGCATAGTCAAAAATAATTTTTTTTTTGTCACCATCTTGTGAAGGGGTTTCCACTTCTTCCTGCCTAATTTCCAAGGGGGCTTCCCCTTTATCTAAGATGTCAGTGGATGAACAATAGCACCTTGTTTCTTGTAAGGGGCACATTACATTTGTCATACTAACACCTTCCTCTTCTACAATTTCCTCAATCATAGTGGCAGCTAAGGTGGACATGATATCGTCTGCTAGTTCCAAGATATGACCCTCCTTACTTGAGGCAACTGTCCCTGAAACTGATAATTTATGCATTAAATTCTGGATGTCGATCGGGGATTCATTGAACATTAGGTCCCGAACTATAGCTTCTCTATTATGAGATGATTTATCACATAATTGGAGGACCGATGTGGGCATGGAGGCAGATTTGCAACTATAAAGGATCCAGTTGTACATGATAAAAAAATGGGCCAGTTGATTAATCCATTGAATATAGGATGGATCAAAGGCATCCTAAGGTTCAAAGGGATCATTGCATGCTTGTATAGGATCAAAAGGAAGAACTACCTCATTCTGATGGGCAAGACACAAAAGAGGGTCTGTGCAGTGATTTTTATAGACTAAAAGCTCTAGGCACTCCTGACCACTACAAGAATTCATGAAGTGGTCTAACTATTGCTGGTATTTGCATATGACCTCAACATTATCCAATGCAATGTCTTGATGCCACAAACCCCATTTTGATGAAATGGTTAGATGGTTTGGCAAGGCCTTATTTGAGGTAAGGAGAAGACATAACCTAACATCTCTTTGGGTTGTTTCAAAGGGTATAAGACCATGAGCAACAAAATTTCCTAGTTGGTTGGCCATGGTCTCCACAATATCCGAGTCTTTGTATTCCAAAGGCAAACCTGGAAAGGAGATTTAGTCGAGGTAAAATCTGTAGAGATTAGCATCTGGTTTCAAGTTTGGAATCCAGGATAAGGTGAAAAGACCAGCCCCTTGACAAAACTAGCCTTTGTTTTTGTGAACTGCATCTCTCTCTTCTGATGAAGAAAATAGGGCTATAAAAAATTCTGAGTGGCTGTCAATGAAGAAAATATCACAAAGACCCAACCAATGGGTGGTTGCCCATGAAAACAGAGTTTGAAGTAGGATTGAAGAACTAAACTTACCAATGAGAGCTGATTTTCAGAGAAAAGAGACTGACTCAGAGAGAACATTGTTTGGAAAGGATATCTTGATGGCGGAGGTGTCCTCAATTGGAGCCCGAGTCAAAATAAACTTTGCCAGTTTTTTTTTCCATAGAGAGGGCGTTGGTTTTGACTTTCCATGAACTCCTTGTTGATCTGTTCTAGTTTTCCTATTGACAAGGAAAGACTTGAAAGAAGGCTGATGAGGGGCAGAAGGAGATGCTTCACAGATGTAAAAAATCAGTTGTTTCTTATGGTGTTTTGTTCGGAATGAATTGGAAATGGAGGCTTTTTGATAGGATTATGAATTTTTTTTCCCGCCCAGATGAATTTTGATTTCTTTTTCCCCCCCAAATGAATTTTGAATTTTTTTTCCCACCCAAATGAAGGTGGACATTGGCCTGGGTGTCCCCTGAAGATCTTACGAGCCCCATGATTGAGAGATGCTCCCTGGATGCAAGTGTTGGAGTTCAAATGATTTTGAGGGTTACCATTTGCTTTATAGGGATGGGAATGAAATGAGTGGGCCGGATGAGAAAGAGGACTATTGAAAAAAGTATCAAGGCTATCTGGCTGATCTTGTAGACATGTGAAATGGTTAAATCATCGATTTCCTAAGGGTAAATCTGAAACCGGTTTGATAAAAGGTTTGTCCCTGAAGATTTTGATGAAGGGGTTGATGTGAAATTTTGAATATTGACCGAAATGAGGGGCATCTTTTGGCTATCCTTGGTGAGCCTAATGGGGGGCACTAAAACCTTGCCACCATCTACTATTCCCTATAACCCTGTTTTGAGGCCTTGCCCCGCCCTGCCATGTTGCACTATCATCTTGCCGCCATCTTCCATTCCTTGGAAACCTGCTCTAAGCCCTAAGAAAATTTGAGCTACCTCTTTTTGTAGTCCTTAATCTCCACCATTTAAAAAATATATATATAGTACTTTTAATTTGGATAGTAGATTTAAAGCACTACAACTTTTGTTTTGTTGCATTTTCAAATTTTGAATGTAACCATCTTCAATTTCTTATCAAATATCAATCTTTTCTGATTTCAAAAGAAAATATGTTGCCACTTGAAACCCCTTTTTGTCCCTTATTTCTATGCACTTATCCTTGTCATTTCAAAGTCATTTTTTATTAAATAGAGCTATATGTGATGTTTAGTTAAAAATTATATATTTTAACATTTAGTTTAATTTAATTTATGGATTAATTTTATATTAAATTAAAATTTAGTTATAATGTAATCAAAGAAGATACAATATTAAGTGGAAGTAAAGTGGTATATTTTATTGGTATTAGCAATTGTGATAGTTTAAATGTGATTTTGTCTTTGTCACAAGGTTCAAACTCCATTGAGGGGTGATTGTTGATTGTTATGTTAGGGATAAGGTCGCCCATTTGTGAACTCCCTTGTTCATAGCTCCAACTCCAAATGTTTACCCCTTTAAAAAAGAAAAGTATAAGGGTATATTTAAAGAACAAACACATACAACTGAATAATATATTAAAAAAAAATATGACTCATAGATGATTTTTTTGTTGAAGGAGTTTCATTATTTGAGATGGATGACCTAATATTTGAAATCAACTATTAATGTTTTCTTAGAAGCATGTGAGAGGATCGAAACATCTACAACCGTCGATTTTTATCATTGGTTTTTAATTTTATTTGAGATCATTTTCTCTTATTTTTTCTTTGAATAGGGTTTCAAGATATTTTACCTGCAAACTTTAACCATGATAATATTTTCTCTTGATGTGTATTTCATTAATAAATAGGCACATATGTGAATGATAGTGTGTTCACGGTAATTTTGTTTAAAGCTTATCTATCTACTTAGTATATACATTTTTGAATGGGCATTTTAATTATTCATTATATTTCAACTTTCCACACTGACAAAAATGAGCATTATAAATTATTCATTATATTTATATTTAAACACTAGAAATCCCAATTGTCAAATTATGTTTTTAATTGGTTAATAGGATTATAAGAAGGTACAATTAGTTTAGAAATTAAAATATAAGTAATTTGGGAACCATAGCATTTCAAATTTAAAAAATAATAAATTTAGTTATAATTATGTGATTTTGAGAAAACTTTTTTATTGTTTTTATATCTTATTTACATAAATAATAATTAATATTTCTTTTTATTTAAAAAAACATCTAATTAGTTTTTTAACAATATGTATATTATATAAAATTGTCTATACTTAAATAAAATTTTATAAAAAATATTTTAAAATAATATTAAATAATTAATTTTGAAGAATATCATATGAGTATTAGTCATCTTATTGATTGAAGAATGTGTAGAAAGTAAAATTTCATCACAAAACAACACCCAGTCAAAAGAATTTTGATAATGTTATTAATTATCCATCATATGTCACTTTTCACCTTTCTAAATTTAATTATTTGTTAGTATATAAATTTGAAAGGCATTCAATAATTATTCATTGTATTTATATTGATATTATATGCAATGAATGAACAATGTATGGCAAGTTCTTCAATCAAGATGATTGGAGCAATCATTTGCACTATATTGATATCAATTACTATTAATTTTGCCAACACTACACTTGGCACAACCTATATTTTACTATTAATTAGCTAATATATAAATAATATAATAATATAACATATATAAATTATTTATATATTATAGTTATATTTAATTCTTTTTTGGTGGTCGTAGAGGTATCCTGCGACTCATCCCACTAAATCTTGTCTTGGGCTTACTTTTTTTCTACCATGTTGGGGTTCTAATGGAATGAGAGGAGGAGAGACAAATCCCCCAGAGATGTGTGTCGTTACCCACAAACAACACACATCAATTTAATCTAGCCAACTACGTTGCTCATGTGGGCTTATATTAATATTTAAATTGTATGTTATATACTATAGATATAAATGATATATTGTGTATTATATAATAAGTATTATATTGTATAATATTCTATTATAAAAATATGAATAATAAATAACATAATATATGTTATTGAATATTATTTATATTTAATATGATATAACTATAAATATAAAAAGAATGTATAAATGTTATATATATTCATAAAATGACTTACCAATTGATAATAAATATTATTTTAATTTTATTAAAAATATCGTTTAATAATTTATACATTAAATGTATTATTTATTTATATTTGTATTATATTTAAACTATCAATTGATCATAATTAATATCATTACATTTTTATTTAACATTTAATTATAATTTATAGATTAACTTAATATTATGTTGCAAGTAGAAATAATGTTTATATTTTAGTTAAAATGATTAGGTTATGTGGGAGCAAATTGTTTGGTAAAGATGTCTTGTCATGGCTTTCTTGTATAGCTAAACTTGATAGGTGGGTTCAACCATTGATGCTCGGATGGTAATCTTGACATATCTTCATACTAGTGTTGATTTCCCCCCTAATCAAAAAGTTTCCTCACAGATAGTGGAGCACAACCAAATTCGGCAAACATGTTCCCAACTAACTTTTCTCCTTGCCCCTAAGTCCCAACGATTGAGTCTAATTGTTGAAAAATCATTGGAAAATTTGAAACAAATGCAATCAACATGTATAAAGTTGGCCCGAACAAATCTTTGTCTATCTTCTCCTTAATTGTGCCAAAATAAGATCTTTATAATAGGATAGGGCATCTACCATGACATCATGGAAGGGGATTTTGTCAGATGTTGCATCCATCTCTTTCTTATGACCTCTCTATTTGTATCTCATTCTATTTTTTCCTCTATCTCCTTACCCACCTCTCTCTCCCTCTATTGCAAGCATAATAAGAGCCTAGTGGTAATGGAGTTTGATTATCTTCCTCAATTAGAGATTTTGTTTTAAGTGTATTTCAATCCGTGTAAGAGTATGCATTGTTTATTTCAAACTATCACTTATTCATTGAGACATTTTTAGCACAAACATCATTTGTTGAATGGCCTACCAATTGACCTCATGTATTGTACAAATGTATGCTAGAAATACCATCTTTTCCTAATTGACCTTACAGACCTCTTCGGCATACCCATTGCACACCAAGGTTCAATTGCTAGTTGTATGACTTATATAGTATCCTTGATATTTAAGGTTGTAAAAAAGTGTGTTATAAACATGAATTCATGGAGTGACTTCAAAGTTATATAAAAAAATATATTAAAATTTTGAATGTGATGATCAAAGAATCACAATATATCTAAATATTTTGAGATAAGTATTTCTAAAGAGTCAAAATTTTCTACCAATATCCTTAACATCTTCACTCCTTGCAAGAACATAGAAAGCTTAGTTAACAAGCCATAAATTATATGAGGTGTGAGGTTTTAAAAAGGATTGTGATGATCTAAAATAAAATAAGTGGCAAAGAAGGAAGGAAGATTTAAATAGTGTTGGTATAATGAGAGAGGGAGAGTGAGAGTGACATTGAAAATGATAAAGATAAAGAGTGGAAGAGGAAGAGTGAAAGAGAAACATAGAAAAAGGCAAAAAGAGTAAGAGAGGGAGTAGGGAGAGAATTAGGGAGAGAGAACGGGGTGACAAGTAGAGTAAAAAGAGAATTAAGAGATATATATGTATATAAAGAGAATGAGAACACAATAGTGATAGAGGAAGATAAGGAACGAGGGAGGGATATAAGTAGATATAGAGAAGGGAGTGACAAAAAGAGGGAAAAAAAAAACTGTTGACAATTGTTTTGACACACTCGCCAACAGTTAGGTAGCCAATGTCAACACTCACCACCTCTCCTGAAAAGCAATAAGTTCTGGGGAACTAATCACTCCAAGGTCACTGTAGTCAAGTCTCGATGGTGATGGACAACCCAATGGTTGATGTGGTTGTACCTGTTAAGGGTCTTGTTGGTTAAAACTAAATCCCACTTATCATTAATAAGCTAACTTCCTCTCTTTTTTTTTGTATTTTTTATGGTTTAAGATTATCTAAAAAATAAAATTGCCACACCAATGAAACTAATTCAATAACAACTTAAAAAACTACTCAATTAGTTCTTTGCAATCCAAATTATTAGATATTATCCAAATTAGCATTCAACAACGAACCTCCAGTAAACTTGCAATGTCAGCAACTTCACAAACTCATGGAAAGAATATCACCAAAATATTGTCTACCTCAATAATTCTCAAACACCACTTACATGTGCAATATGATTCATAAAGCAATAAACGAAAGATCAGAACATGTTGCTAATTCCAAATAATAGACATTACTAGATCACAAAGAACAACTTCGTAGAATATATGCATAGATCAGAAAATCTACAAGCTGCTTCTTGTTTTAATTTCAAAGAATGTGTAACAAAAATAACTCAAGTTCATAACAATCTACAAAATGATCTAAAATTTCTAAGTGGGCCTCAAATCATCAATTTGTGGACCCTTACAAATGAATCAAACTTCTCAATTTATAGGAGTTTTCTACCCTACTTTCTAGGAAATAAATCTAATCTAAATTAAGAACTCAAAACTAGGAGTCGCAGTTAACTTGCAAGTTTCTACCTGTAGACTCTAGTTAACTACTACAAAATAGAGGTTCAGTGAGCACTACGAAGAGCATGTTGTATGAGCCAAGCTTTCATAGTCATGCAGAATTTTCTTAAAAATTGGAACAAGAGTTGGAACTGCCATCAGAGTGCCAGTGGAGAAGTCATGCAAAATCTCTTCTCATAAATCCTTCTATCTTTAGCAACTATAGGTTCATCTTCTACTTCTTTTTATAAGATTTATAATTATTAATAATAAATGAAACTTCTTCAGTAGGAGGATCAACAACATGCTTGATTTTAAATTTATACTTTTTCAAAATTTCCTATGCCTTCTCTCTTTTCTTGTTCAATTCCCCTATTGTTTATGTTGCCTCTTGACATTGGGTGATCAAGTATGTGTATCTATCCATCAGTGTGACATCAAACTGAGCTAGAGGTTGCAAATGTTGGGCCTCATATGCATCCCAATGATTCAATACTTTCTCTTCCTCCATGACCCATGTATCAATTATCCCTAATCCAAAAATTTTGAGTAGATGCTTTACAAAATCCTCATATTTCAAAATTACCTTGCAGAGAGGAACCCAGATGTCTACCACATCCTTCACATATTGCTGAAGCATCTTGATCTTTAGTTCCAAAATGTATGCATAAGACTACAAGTTTTTACAACTACCACCACCCAAAAGGTCCTCCTCCATTATTACCTCTTCTCCTAAATACAAAACTTTATTCAAAATCCAAAATTATTTACTAAACATTTTGAGCTTCTTCTCCCATTGCTGAGAAGAAGATGCTAATGCTCCTCCCACCTGTACCACCTCCTTATACTCCTTCATAGTATTCTACAAAAACAATCTAATTTTCGAGGCATTTATTTGGGCCCACGACTTTGATGTAGCGGCTACCTTTCTTACCTCCATTAATGCTTTTACCTCTCTCTCTAGGAGTGATGAGGTTGACAATAGATTATCATTCCTGCAAGTATCTAATGACTTGCCCATCTCTATCAGCAATTGTTTGTTTTTCTCTAGCTCTATTTTAAGCTCTATGTGGGAGGTATGTTCTTTCTTTATTCATCCCTTGACGACACTGTTGGCAAGTTCCAAAGTATCCAACTCTCCCTACTTTGTTTGCTTGCCCAATTTCACTTGAGATACTTGGTATTTCAGGGAGGTTTGACTCTCCATGTGAAGTGGAATTTCCACATCTGCAACCACTTCATCGGAACCTGTTCTTGACAAATGATGCACAACCTTAGGTTTCTGGACCTTTCTTGGTTCTTCCATGATTTCTTGTAGTGTAGCTTTAGGTAGCTCTACTCTCCTTTTCTTCTTCTCAAAAGTGAATTCAAACCATTGTGGTATATATTTATCCTTGTCACCTTGATGTGACACTATGTCAGTAGTTACAATATGGACGTTTGCTTGCTCTTCTGCTTCATCCCTCTCTTCTTCTTCTATCTATTTAGGATCTTGAGGTGAAGCAACTTGGTGCGCTAGATTAGTTTGGAGAGCAATGTTAACATTCAGTTGTTGTTGCTTGTGCAATTCTCCCAACTTATCACTGATCTCTTCTCCGAATGTCCTCCCCTCCTTACCTGCTTCTATCATACCTTGCCTGACAACTATATCCTTAAGGAGGTATTTTTGGTCTTCAGGGGTTAAGACTAATATTTCATTGAACAAATCTTCTGCCTCACTTCGTTCTTTCTCCCCTCCAAGTGACCGTTGTTCCGTAGGATGTTCCTCTTCCTAGTCAGAGTTTGATTCAATATTTCTAATAATTACATTCTCGATGGTAGGCCTAAATGCTTCTGTGCTAGGCATCATTGTGGTTGTATCAACAAGTGGTGGTATAGGGGCGTTGGTAACAAGGACCTGTGCTGCAGTTGTTGGAGGAGGCTGAGTGGGCACATCCTCATCCATTTTTGTTTCTCTTTCTTGCTCTTGAGAACCTTCTCCTACAGTCTATCCTATGGCTATCCTTGGTGGAAGAACTTCAGTGAGTGGCACAACTCCTAGTCCATCTGTTACTCCCAGGTCTACAACCTTCTTCAACAATTCAGATTTTCTCATCTGCACATAAAGCTTTGCCATTAAGTCATTAGTGCTATCTTCAGGCCCAACTGCTTCATCCAAGTTAGTGGATGTACTTTTCCTTGAGCACCCCTGAGGTGGACTCTTTTTTCTTCCCCTTTGAAGCACTTGGCCTAACCTTTAAACCGAGCCACTATTTGGTCCTATTAATGACCTCTTGGGAGACTTTGTCTCTACTAAGATCTTCATGTATGGACCACCTTATAGGGCAGGGAGCCTTTTTAATCAATTTCTTGCTCTTTGTATGCAACATCAAGCAAGTCTCCATCATCCCTCAAGTCTTTAGGGTGATTAGTTTCAATTTAAAAATTCCTTATTTGGGGTACAATTAATCTATTATAATTATTCTCCCTCACTTCAACACTATCTTGGAGTTTTGCCCAATAATCCTCCAATCTGGGCTTATTTCCCTCATATGCTTTAGGCATAGTTTGCTTGAGTTTCCTGTAGGGATCATAAAATTCCCTAACATAATTAAACTGCTTTAAGTTCAAATCTTGGAGCTCTTGCTCTGCCATCTTTCCTACCTATATCTTTGAGCAAAAGAAATACCCAATGGTCACTGAAAAATCAATCCCTGTTTTATGCTTGGATGACAAGAGGGATTGAAGGCCTAGCAACTAGATAACATACTCTAACATGATGATTCGATCATTACAGTACCTTGGTAGCAACATTGGGTTCCCTATAAACCCACTGACCCTTATGTAGGCAGAGCGTTGGTTTTGAATAAACCAACATGCCCATTCTTGGATGATGGCCATGGCCTCCAGGATAATCCTATATCTTGTGTGTCTAGTTAACTTAATGGTTATGATGAAGAGGAAGGCATCATTAATCCTTTTTCAAGTGTGCCTTTGCATTAGTTAAGGGGAGTTGGGAATAATATTTCCAGACCTTCTTTTAGGCCTCTTCATCTCCAAGTTGGATACCAAAAGGCCTTAAACAGGATGGGCTCAAAGGAACGGACCTCAAAACTCTAGGGTTCTGGTGTTCTAGGATCTGTGGCAAAAAAAAGGGTCAATCTAGGACTTCAGGTTTCTGGGCTCATTCTGTATTACTTCTTCAAAAAGGGCAATCTAGGACTCTGGGGTTTTGGGATCATTGTACATTAGGAACAAGACTAACCTCAAAACTCTGGGTTTGCAGGAACTCAAAAAATCAACTTAACCTAGAACTCTAGGGATCTGAGGTAAGACTAGGGCACGCGGGGAACTAAGAAAAACAAGAAGAAAAACAAGAAAAAATGAAATAAAGGAAGATCTAAACTAGAAAACAACAAGGAGGGCAAGAAAAATCACCAAACTGGTGAGAAAAATCACCCAAGAACGCAAAAGGAGCTCAGAAGGACGAAGGCACAAAGTATGGAGGTCAAAGGCAAAAGCTCTAAAAAGTTGAATGCACAAATGAGCTTTGAAAAGTTCATTCATCCTATTTATACCCTCGAACCTTTTCCCTACAAATGCCTTCAACAGGACCTCAGGACTCCGGGGTTTCAAAGTTCTGGGGTTAGCATGAACAAGCGAGCAAACTATCAACCTTGGGAGTCTGGGGTTCAAAGTTTTGGGGTTGATCGACAAAATAAAACACACCTCAGGACTATGGAGTTCTGAGATAGACAAAAGAAAATAAACAAGACAAGGTACTGTAGACACCTAAAATTAATATTTAATTAATTTAAGCCTATCAACATAATTAATTAATTTAATTGTGTTGTCCTTATTCCTCTCAGAATCAATTAAATTAAATTTAATTAATCCTATCACTATTGTCAACAATTAATTTATCAAATAAATAAATTATTCCCCTACTCTTTTAAAGTCCCCTCCAATAATTATTTCCTCTAAACCCACTCAATTAATTAATTCTAATTAATTAACCTAGTCATGTGATTCCTACAAATCACTTTTCCTAATCCCACTTAGCCTAATTAATCGTTCTAGAATCTCTCAAATCATGCTTATCATTATCCCTCAATTTTTAATTCTCAATCATGTCACATCAACATTGAGTCTTTCAAAGAAAATTCAAATTTCTTTGAATCCCTCAATGCATCCTTACTTTGGAATTTTTAATTCCTCATATTTGAAATTTAAATTTCTCCCCCCCTTTTCAAGGAATTTAATATTCCGGTTTATTTTCCCAAGGCACCCTTGATCCATGCCTTCTATCTAAAATCAATCTCAACCTTTCATGATTAAAACAATCTTGGCCCTCCATTGGCCTTCTCCAATCTATAAATTGGAGCCTATTCTCCTCACAAAGGATCCACTTCTCATGCATTGTCATGCTGCCTATTTCTTCTCTCATCCTCTTCTAATCCAAATATTTATCTATCTATCGCAATCCAATCCAAATATTGATCCAACCTATCTTGTTGATCGCAAAGAGAGAAACCACATCAAACAATCTAGGAGCAAATCAACATCAAGTTGGAGGCATTTGGGCGCACTTCAACTTCATCCAAGCTGCATTGAGGAAGAAGGTAAAAGTAAGGTATAATTGGGTCTTATTGCATTATTTTTATTTCATGCTTTATTGCTTATCTATTTGCAATCTAACCATCTTATTATCCTTCCAAATCTTTTTCCCCTCTTCATTCTAGCATGCCCGGTGGGACCCACATCCCTTAATTTAACGTTTTTATGAGTTTTTTGTGATTTAAGATCACAGATTATCATTTCAGTGCATCTGGCTGCACTTCAATGCTCCTGTCTCACTGGTTTAGCGTGTCTATAGGGCAAACAACATGGGTGATTCAAAATTTGAATTTTCTAGCACCTTTCTACAATTTTTGGTCAATCAACGCGTTGGACTGCGAATCAGATGTGTGTTTGGTAAAAAAAAAAATTCATTAAAATTGCCAAATAGCGTGTGCACAGGCAAAACAGCACCTACGCTTGTGCCAAAACGTGTGTGTTGAGGAAATAAATCATTAAAAAATCTTAATCAATGCCCGCACACATGCTTCAGTGTGAGCACATTGAATTAGCGTGTGTGTTTAGGTAAAAAACTGGGTTTTGTAAAATGGGCATAACTTTTTGTCTGGTGTTGGATTTCAAAAATGCAAAATGTGTTGGAAAGGGGATTTAGGGATCTAAAATGGGTTGTCTTTATATTTTTCATATCTATTCCTAAAAATATTTTAACACGTGAAAAGTCAACCCTTCTTTTTGAACTTTAGATTTCCATATTTTTAGCATATAAAATCAGTTTTTATGAAACTTTTTTTTAAAATTACTTAGAAAATATTAAGAAAACTAATTTTGCAATATGTTTTGGGCTAATACTCTTGTGTTTTTAGCTTCTTTTCTTTCAAATTCCCAAGATCGATTATCACAAAAATTACTAATCCATCATTCTTGCAGGTTTCCTAAGGACATACAAGCAAACATCGTGTCCTTTTAATCATTTTATTAGGCACTTAGATCTAATTAGGGGGTAAATAAACCATTGCTTTTTGTTTTTGTGAAAAGCGTAAAGGTAGGAGAGTATGCTCTTGTCTATCTAGACGATTAGAAATCTAGACCCTCCAAGCTTTTCATGTTTGTTGCATGTTTACCCTTAGCGGGCTTGCCCTCCCAACTTGCTCTTTGAGCCGGTGAGAGGGGAACAACCCAAGTGAGTACACCCAGACCTGGGGTTCCCAACTCACTATAATAAATGGGTCATTGATGATGAAAGGGTCAATGTTTGGGGCTATATGAGACTTCACTCTCACATTGGGTGCTTAGTAGGATCCTAGAGATCTCAATCATGCTTGCGTGACTACTAAGTTCTTGGTGCTTCATTGGGATATAGGCCTCAATTGCGCTTGCACAACTGTGAAGGGTAGCTCCTAATGGGGAGACATATTAAACACCTTGTGCATAGTGGCCAAAAAAACCTTCTAGTCATTGGTGCAGGAGGTCAGATCTATGAAGCTACCCATATTTTTACGGCCCTTAGTAGAGACACAAAGTTTTCCATGACAATTTTTCATGGGAATTGATGCTTGGCTACCCTGAAGAAGTGAGTATCATGGAGGGGAGCTATTGGGGTCAAGCATCTAAGTGTCCGCTCTAGGTAAGTATAGCTGGGAAACCAATTGGGATCCATTGACTATTGTCCTTTCTCGCCATAGGATATGTTGTGAAGGAGCGTGAGTGTCTTTTGACTCTAACTTCTTTTGACCATTATATTTTCTTTACTTGACATCTCTTGCCAAGTCCATCCCCCACAACCAATCAATCTTCCCTCTTTCCAAATTCCATCTTGTCATCACCAAATCTTTAATCCATTTCTAGCTATCCAAGAAAGTCTGCAATCCTCAATCTACTTTCATCCATTCAAACAATCATCCTTCCTCAACCAATATTTTTGTCCAAATCATTCATCCGACTTTGGGTAGCCTCCCCCTTTATTCTTCCTTTTATCTATCCGTTCATCCATAATCATCCTCCCTCTAATCCAATCAAATCCATCCATCTTCCTAATCCTGTTATCCAATCCTTGATCAAGCAATCATCCAATCGTTTAATCCAATCAAATCCAATTCATCATCAATTCCAATCAAGTCCTAATCCAAGGACCCAAATCCAAATCTAATCAATTCCTAATCCAAGGATCAAATCAAATCAAATCAAATCCAATCTAATCCAATTCAATCCAATCCAATCCAATCCAATCAATCAATCATCCAATCAAATCAAGTCCTAATCCAAGGACCATTCCAATCCAATCAAGTCCTAATCCAAAGACCAATCCAATCAAATCAATTCCAATCCAAATCAAAATCCAATCCAAATCAAATTGAATCTAATCCATCATCATTCCAAGCAAAGTCCTAATCCTCATCTTCATTTAACATCATCTTCACAATCTTTCCCCTCCAAAACATATTCATCCAATTTCAATCTAATCCTTCACTCTCAATATGACTACCCAGAATTTCAAAGCTTGGTATGAGAAGATGCTCATGGAAACTCATGAACCTGCCTATCAAGTTAATCCCATAATCTCCCACTCACCTATCATACCTTCATCCTCCCCATCCCAGCACATTACACCCAATCCCAATCTATACCATATCTCTTATCCTTCCTCTACCTTCGACAAGGGAAATCCATCTTATTCCCCATCCATATTTCCATATTATCCCTCATCTACATACTCCTCTAATCCAATATGTATACCTTCATCTCCCCCCCCATCAACATCCTAAACCCCATCCTTCTACAATGCATTCATTACCTCTACTCCCCATCGAAATCCTTTACTCCATATTCCTCCAATCATTAATCCTGATTCCCCATTCAATTATCCTAGTCCTCCATCCAATCCCAATCCCAATCCCAATCCCAATCCCAATCCCCCATCTAATCCCAATTCTCCATCTAATCCTAATCCTTCAAAATCCATATTGTCCATGTCCTCCAAATCCATCATCCATAATCTTATCCAATACATGCTAGCAAAGGAGACAAGATCCTCACCTCAAATCAAAATGGCCAAGTCTCCTCAAGTCCTCCATCCACCCCAATCACCTCCACACTTCATGATACCCCCATTTCCCCACTTACTCACATGAAAGCTTCCATATCTTCCTCCATCACACAATCCCCACAACTCCAAACATGCCAAAATCTTCTTCCAAAGCATGCTAGCATAGCATACTCTCCATCTCATGATGCATCTCCCTCTACTCCATCTAATGATGGTATTTCCTCCACTTCCTCTCATGATCATATGATTCCTCTATCCAACCCTCTCCCTCCATCGCATGATCCTCTTCCATCTCATGATCCAATCACCCCTCCCACTCCATCTCATGATACCACTCCTAGTCAAGATCAAAGTATCCCTTCATCTCCATGTCATGATCCCAATCCCTCTAAAGATCCTAATCTTCCTTCCACATCTTGTTTCTGAAATAATAAGGCTCCTCAAGCTAAAGCTCAAGATGTTGGTACATCCTCTATTCCTCTTAAATCCAAATTTCCTTCATACAAATCAAAATCTCATTATCCCCCGTTATCCACATCCATTTTGGGACCCTATATTCCAAAACTAAATCCTCCATTCTTTCCATCCATTTTGGGTCCTTACATCCCTCCATCCACTATCCCTAAGCAAGATCGACAAAGACACACATCATTGAATGCCTCCCATCACTCTCCTTTCATCATCCCACCATCCATAAAATCCTTAAGTCATTCATCCTCATGCACCCATCCCATTGCTATTGGAAGCAATTTGGATGCCCAATCTAAAAAGTATAAAGCTAAAAATCCACAAAAATCAAAGGATCAACATGTACCCTCAAAATGACATGCTCAAAAGAAAAGTGTGATGCGAAAGAAAGAAAAATAAAAAAGGCCACAAAGGCCCCAAAAGAAAAAATCAAAAACTATGTGGATTCCCAAAGAGGTAATGCATCCCAAAGAAAAATCAAAATTGGCATCCAAACTTGCTAATCCAAAAGATCCATCCATTCATAAGTCCTCCAATCCTCCATCTAATACTCCTCCATCTTCAAAATCCATTTTGGTTCTTCATATCCCAAAATCCACCATCCCAACTCCATCATCTCCTTCTATTTTAGGTCCCCATTTCCTAAAATCCACACTTTATCCCCCATCTAATTCAAAACACTCTCCCCCACTACTCCACCACCCTTCAAGGTGTGTTCCAATGTTGATCTTCCACAAATTCTTCAAAACCCCATCCATTATCCACCATCCACTTTTCACAATCACATTCTGTTAGTCCAATCCTTTCCAAATCTGTATCTTTCATCCCCTATCCATTTCATCTCCCCAATTATTGTTACCAATATCTATGAGCATACCTCCACTTCAAAGCAATACTAAGGGATACCATCTATGGAACTATATGCTTGAGTCCTCCCTTCCTCTTTCATTCATCCACTATCTTCCATATCCACTTATCCTTATCCTTCTCCATCCAAACTATTCCAAAAATTCAAAAAAAAAAAAAAAATCAAGAAAAATACAAAAAAAATAAAATAGATAAAATCAAAGAAAAATCATTTCATCCAATGGTGAAAACCACTCCTTGTGGTGCCTTGGGTAAGTACCATGATGAAAACTTGGCAAACAAGCATCATGTGTAATCCCCTCATTCCCTTGCACTCTACACTTGGGGGCAAGCTTCATCCATGCAATCCTCCCATCCATCTACAACATATCTATGCCCATTCTCCTTTCCTATCTTTGATCTTGACTATCCTATCCATATCCTCCATCTCATTCCCCTCATCCTATCAAAATGAATCCTCCGTCCCTATCTTTTGTGTTGATCATATAAGAGGCAAGATAATGTATCTGCATTCATGCTTTGGAACATTCAAGCCTTAATCCTCTACCATCCATATCCATTACACATTATCTTTCAAACTCATACCTCTTTATCCACCATCCTTGCATCCTTAATTCCACTACCTCTAGTGTGGGGCATTGTACTCCTTTGCAGCATAGTCTTTGGGTCTCCATCATCTTACCCTCCATCCTTTATTCCTCCATTTCATATCCATATCCATCCACTTAATCCCTTCGTTTCCTATCCAAACAAATCCCTCATCAATATATCCTCTTACCAAGCCTTGGTTCTCCCTTGTCATTGGTTCCATTTAGTCAAATCCTATCCACCAATCCACCACTTTCAATCCAATTTCTAATCCAATCCTATCTTATCCAATCATATTCTCTATCTCTTCCAATTTAATCAATAATCCCATCCTCAATCCCATCCTATTCAATCATCCATCCCCCTTTTTTCATCCTATCTAATCATTTATCCTTCTTCCAATCCTATCCAATCCATCAAACTAAGCTTTCCGCATCTATCTGAGCTCACACTGGCTTATGCCTTACCCAAGCACCCATCCATACTTTTATAATCAAATCCAAGAAACAATCCTCTCATCTGCAGATCTTGCACATCCAGCTTGTCTTTTGTCATCCATCAATCCATCACTCTTCCCATCGAGATGAATCCTTCCCATGTTTGGTAGTACATCAAAATCCATCACCTGCCCATCAGGATGCATCCTTCCCTAGTCTGACAGTTTATCCAAATCCATGTCCTACCCTTGGGAAGAGATGTCAGTTGGTCATGTGCATGTTGTTTGCATGCTTGAGATTTTTGCTTTGTTTTCATCTTGTGTCCCAGGACTATACTTGCTCAGGACTGCCGTGATCATCCTATATCTTGGTATGTCTTGGCTATTGTATAATGGGGCATACTTTTCATGGCATGGTGTATTTGAAGGTCTTCCTTGTTCAAACCTGCAACCCTGCATTAGTGTTTATGAACACTTGCATGATTGTGTACAAGGCATTCCTGTTTGACTGAGCATCAGTCCACGCCTCAGATCTTCATATCATCTTGGTTCTTATAATTAGTGGTGTAGACTATCCATGGCAATATCAAATCTAGGTTTTCTCTCTATACTTGCTCAACAAGAAATCCAATCCATTTATCATTTCTTTGTCTCATTTCATTCACAACACTCCAACTCATCCTACTTCCCTCTTTCATTATCTTCATCCTTTCATCACTTATTCTTCTAATTCCTTTTGAGAGCACACCCATGTTCTTCAAACCTGCATGTCCTCTCGAGGGGGCATGCCACTGCTTCCTCGTCATCCTTCCTCCTCATCATTCTTCCTCATCTCATGAGTGGGGCATCATGCTACTAGTCCCTATCATTTTCTTCATCTCATGAGTGGGGCATCATGCTACTAGTCTTTATCATTTTCTTCCACTATGTTTTATTCTTCTTTGATATAACATCATTTCACGACGCTATATCAAAGAGGGCAAAAATGTTGACACCTAAAATTAATATTTAATTAATTTAAGCCTATCAGCAATTAATTTAATTGTGTTGTCCTTATTCCTCTCAGAATAAATTAAATCTAATTTAAATAATCCTATCACTATTGTCCAATAATTAATTTATCAAATAAATTAATTATTCCCCTATTCTTCTAATGTCCCCTCCAATAATTATTTCCTCTAAACCCACTCAGTTAATTAATTATAATTAATTAACCTAGTCATGTGATTCCTACAAATCACTTTTCCTAATCCCACTTAGCCTAATTAATCCTTCTAGAATCTCTCAAATCATTCTTATCATTATCCCTCAATTTTTAATTCCCACTCATGTCACATCAACCTTGAGTCTCTCAAAGAAATTAAAATTTCTTTGAATCCCTCAATGCATCCTTATTTTGGAATTTTTAATTCCTCATATTTGAAATTCAAATTTCTCCCCCCTTTTTCAAGGAATTTAATATTCCTGTTTATTTTCCCAAGGCACCCTTGATCCATTCCTTCTATCTAAAATCAATCTCAACCCTTCATGATCAAATAAATCTTGGTCCTCCATTTGCCTTCTCCAATCTATAAATTGGAGCCTATTCTCCTCACAAAGGATCCACTTCTCATGCATTGTCATGCTGCTTATTTCTTCTCTCATCCTCTTTATCTATCTATCACAATCCAATCCAAATATTGATCCAACCTATCTTGTTGAGCACAAGGAGAGAAACCACATCAAACAATCTAGAAGCAAATCAACATCAAGTTGGACGCATTTGGGCGCATTTCAACTTCATCCAAGCTCTATTGAGGAAGAAGGTAAAAGTAAGGTATAATTGGGTCTTATTCCATTATTTGTATTTCATGCTTTATTGCTTGTCTATTTGCAATCTAAGCATCTTATTATCCTTCCAAAGCTTTTTCCTCTTTTTCAGGTACCACCTCAAGACTCCAGGGTTCCGATGTAGGTGCACTAATAATCAAAAAAAGAGACCAACCTTAGGATTCCAGGGTTCCGAGGTGGATAATGCAAAAAGAAAAAAGAAAGAGACCTCGGGACTTCGGGGTTCCAAGGAAAAATAAACAAAATATAAAACCAAGCAACAGAAAGAAAAAGAGGGACCCATATTTTCAACACAAGGAAACCAATGGGGGTTAGGTATACAGGGCATAAAAATGGTGACTATCTGGGAAAAGTGACTCTAGGTAATTTAGAACTTCAGAATCTCTGGTTAACTCGATGCCTAAGGCTACTATCATTGAAAAGGATGTATAGGAGAAAAAGATGATTGAACCAATGAACAAAAAACCATGTCCAAAAATGAGCAGGATTAACTCATAAATGTGTGCGTATGATTTATTACTCCACCATTTTCAATAATGAAGATAAACAGAGGAAATTGGGCACAAGCTATGTAGGTGAAGTCAACCAATGTGTTTTGTGCAAGGTCATCTTGGGCATAACTCTGCTGCCCGTCAGGTGTCTATAGCCCTGATAGAGATACCTCTAGTCTCTATCAAGTAGTGCTCCACTGCCAATGAGGTGTCCATAGCCCCAGTGGAGGTTACTTGAAACACCCATTTTTTTAGTTTCTTTAAGAGGATCATTTATTTTCTTTTTCTTTTTCCTTTTGAAAACATCATAGAATATAAAAGGACTTATTTATTTAATAACCTTTTAAGAAAATTTTCAAAGATTAAAATCTAATCACTAGGTTGGGAACCACGGTGGATAATGTGAAACATGTTGACTTCTGATTTTTCACTTGGAAACAAGTTCATCTGATATCTTACAAAATTTTCTGATGTATCTTAATGTGATGGTAGTGTTGAGTTATCAAGCTAGCCTTTTCCAATTGAGGGTCAAAACTCAAATCATATTTAAACCATTATATACCACCTTGAATGAATGTAGACAAAGGTTTCAAAATTAACCAAATGACAATGAAGTTGTAAATATCAAAGAGTCGAAGTCTCTCAAAATTTGGCAACTTGTTATGCAAATGACACCTTCCTTTTAGAATCTTTGAGAATAAATATATATCCCGACACAACAAAATGGAAATGAACAAAATGAAATAAAGAAACAAAACAAAAAGGGAAATAGGCATGCAACAAAGCAAAAACACAACAAACATACACAAAAAACCAAACAAGCAATAAAGCAAATGAGATAAAATCAACCAATCTACAAAACAACTAATCTACTATATACAACAGGTCAAGCTTCACTGGGGGTTAATCGAAGTAGTGTTTGAGGAACTAACCATTGAAGGGCAATGGTACAAGTTCTCTAGTCAAAGAGCTTAACCTGAAGGTGTTCTCCCCTAAAATTTTGGCTATTTGGTAAGGACCTAACCACAACCTTTCAAACTTGTGGTGATACTTTCTTCTCCTTGGCCTTGTCCCATAACAGGACTAGGTTAGAGATTAGAAAGGCTTTCACCTTGTCCCTTTTGTCAAACCATTTCTTAACAATGGATTGGTGCTTGTAAAAGTGTTGTAGAGTTTTAATCTTTTTTTCATCAAGTTTTAATAGATTTAGAAGGTGAACCTCTACCTGATCCTCAATTTCAAGTTCTTTCATTAACTGGAGGACTGGTATTTGTAAGTTGATTGAGAAGATAGGAGTTTGGCCATGTAATATGGAGAAGTTCCCAGGGTGTCTTTTACTCTAGTTCAATTAGCCCATAAAGCGTATCTCAACTGATTATGCTAGTCCTTGGGATTTTTCTCGAGCAACTTTTTAATGACATCTAGGATGTTCTTATTCATAGATTCGGCTACTCCGTTACCTTACAGATAGTAGTTGGATGAAAATTTTAATACTACCTTATATTCATATGACCATTGAATCAATTGTGTAGAAGTAAGTAGATCATAACCTTTATCAACCATCTATCCAATGGAGGGAATAGCATAGCTGGAGGGAAATTTGAATTTTGCGAATGGAGGGAACAACGTGGATGGTTCCTCTAGTTTTGCTGCCTCTGCAACTCAAGGACAACTTGTGGGATCTATGGTGGATGATGAGGATGGTTGAAAGGATGGGGACCCATGCTATCAAGACCCTCCTCTTGTCCATAAAAATAATGAAGATTCTTGAAAGTTGGGTCTTGAGATCTTTAATGCTGACTTGGAAAAGACGACAGAGGTGAAGGCTCTTAAACCCTGGAATAGTTTTTTTGCAAACAAACCCACTGGTAAATCATCCTTCCCCTCTGTGGAAGATATTTCTTATAGAAAAATAGGCAAACTTGCTATTGCGGTACTAGATATGGTTATAGATCATAGTATCTCTGTAATGGCTTTTTCTCTAGTGAGAAAATTTGTTGGACCAAGACCTAATATTGAAGACGTTAGGTCTTTTGTTAAGATAAAATGGAGGTTGAAAGGACATGTTGATGTTTCAGCCCTATCAAGGGGTTTCTTTGTTTTTTCCTTCTCTTGTGGGGAAGATTTGGAAATGACCCTGAGTGGAGGACCATGTATGTTTGGGAAATCTTCATTATCCTTAAGGAAATGGTCTCCAAATATGGAACTCAATGACTCATTTTTTGAATTTGCTTTGGTCTGGGTGTGGTTGCTTGGTTTGCCGCTTGAATTCTGGTTGGAGGATGTTTTCTTAGGTATTTCTAACTCCTTTGGGGAGCTTGTGGCTATAGATCCTATGACAGCAACATGAAAGAGGCTAGTGTATGCGAGGATATGTGTCAATATTTCACAGAATATGGATCTTCCCAACTCTATTGAAATAAATTCCAAACTAGGGAAGTGGGAACAAGCCATAGAGTTTGAGTCCCTCCCCTTTGTGTGTTTCTCTTGTAAGAAATCTGGACATTGGGCAAAGGCTTGCCCAAGTAACCCCAAAAATGGTCAGAAGACTAACAATCATGTTAAACAGATTTGGAAAGAGAATACTAATAAAAATGAGGAGGGTTGAGCAGAAGGAGGAAGTGGGCTTCCTAGTAATCTAAAAGATATAACAAAGGATGATATGATAGCTAGTCCTTTCAAGGTTACTCTTTAGAGGGAAGATAGGAATAATGAAGATAATGGATTTGAGATCAAAATAGTCAATGGATTTGAAGTTTAATAGACTCAGGAGGAAGAGAGTGTAACCATATAAGAAATTCTTGAAGAGGGTGAGATTAATGACATAAATGAATCACAACATGAGACTCTACAAGATTCAGAAATGAAAAGTAATAAAGTTTACCCAAAGGACTTTGAAGATCCAGAAGTTATTGTTGAAAAAAAGACCAAGTTCGGATCGCCTCAGGCTAACCTTAACTCTTTATTTTAGAGTGTTGGAATTGAATCGCCCATCTCCTCTCAGAGAATTGGAGAATCATGGAATAATAAGCAATCTACACATAAAGATGAAGATGATGAAGAGATAATAGGGTTGGGAAAAAAGAAAAATAAGAAGACAAGTCACTCTAATGGGGTTAAAACTAGAACCAGATCTAAGGCAGATATTGGTCTTTCCAAATCCCCGCAGGGACATAAAACCATGAAGTGGCACAGGGACTAGGAGAGAAAACAAAACATAGTTGATGGAAGGCGGCAAACCATTCAAAAATCCTGCTCCCAGTTTTCCAAATTAAGGTAATATCCTAGAACATACGAGGTCTAAATGGTCTCCATAAATAGGATGTATTAAGGAATTTTGTTAGAGATCATAAGACAGACATCATCCTAGTTCACGAAACTAAAGTGAGTAAGGAAAAAGTTGAAAATTTAAAATTCTTCAAATAGGGAGGTGTTTGTGGTAGTAGCTCGAATGGGGTGTCAGGTGGGGTGGCCATATTTTGGAATAAGAAAACTATTGATGGAGATCTGATTGATGAAGATGGTAATATTATCTCTATGAAAGTTAAAACTATTATTGAAGGAAAGCAATGGGTGGTTACCAACATCTATGCCCCAAATTCTAAAGCTGCTAGGAGTAAATTTTGGGACAAAATCCAGCAGAAAAGAGGGTTTTTCCCTCAGGATAGCTGGCTGTTGATGGGAGATTTCAACACCCCGTTGCAAGAAATTGACAAATTTGGAGGAACTGGAGCTCAACTAGATAGCAAGACTGACCTTATGGACTTCATCAATGCCAATGCCCTGATTGATGTTGATCTTTCTGGAGCTTCCTACACTTGGTCTAACCGAAGGGATGGAGGTGATCTTATTCAGGTAAGGGTTGATAGATCCCTTATCACTCCTGACTGGTTCCTGAAGTATAGATGTTCTCTGTCTGTTATTAACAAAATAAGATCAAATCATTATCCCATTTCTTTTGTTGTTGATTCTGTTATTGGCAAACATTGTTTTCCTTTCCGGTTTGAAAAAATGTGGATTTCACACCCTTGCTTGGAAAATTGCATTTGCAAATGGTGGAATATTAATGTGGAAGGTTCTGCCATGTTCAAAGTTGCTAAAAAGTTAAGAAACACCAAAGATAACATTAAGATCTAGAAGAAAAAGGTTTTTGGAGATATTTTTGAATCCAAGAGGAAACTGAAAGAGGAATTAGTACAGATTCAAAACTCAATTCAGAAAGATGGGTATAAGATGTTTCCCAAGGCTAAAGAAGATGAGGTTCTAGCCAAACTTCACAACACAATATCGAGAGAAGAAATATATTAGAGGTAGAGATCTAGGGCTATCTGGCTGGAAGTTGGTGATAGAAATACTAAATTATCTCATATGACTTCTATGAAGCATAAAGCTACTAGAAAAATCTCTAGATTAATTGTTCATGACAAAATCCTTCTCAAAGATGATGACATTGGTGATGAAGTTGTTAGGTTCTTCTCTAACCTCCTTACCAGTAGTAAGGATATCAACATTGTAAAGCAACAAGACCTGGTTGATAACATTCCTAAGATTATTGAACCTCATCAGGATAAGATATTATATGCTATCCCTACAGCTGATGAAATAAAAAAAGATGTTTTTTCTTTTCATGGGGATAAGGCTCTGGGCCTGGATGGATTTCCCATGTTCTTCTTTCAGGAGTACTGGCATATTGTTGGGGAAGACACAGTCAATGCTATCAAAGAATTCTTTGGATCCAGAAGAATCCTTAAGGAAATCAATGCACCCAAATTCACCTGCAATCCTTCTATGAAATGGCCAATTTCAATCTATGGAACACATCAGGACTTGGACAACATAACATAGGACCCTAATTGATCCTCCTACACTTCAGGTTCTGCTAGACTTAGGGGGGACACCCTTTTGATGCATCAAATACAACTAGTTACAAACATATGGCAACATCAAACAATAAGCAGATAGATCATTCCACAAACCTAGCCAATTAGAAACACACTATAGATTGGCTAAATTTGTATAAACAATAAATGAAACAGGGCTTGGAATGAATAAAACACAACCCCTAAACCTAAAGGGAAATATATTTTTCTTTAAGATCTCTAAGAAACCCCATTATCTGCAAGACCAGTGCCTTATCTAAGAGCAATAGAGTCATACATTGAACTATAAGTGAAAAATTCTACTGCAAATCCATCTTCATTATTAAGTATTCCTGCATTAATGCCTTGCATAAATGCATTACTAAGATCATTCACAAAATCATCAGATCTTGAAACTATATTCCATTATTCATGATTTATTATAGAATTTAAATTCTTCCTTGAAGAATCCCTACAAACAATCACAACTATCTCCTTGAGATAACAAATTTCAGCCTCCTTGAGGATCTGATTTGAATAAAATGAAAATAGAAATCTAGAGACAATTTTGTGTGAATTTATGTATGCCTTACATACATATAAATCTACAACAGAAAACACCTATAGCATGAAAATAAGACTCCATTAATTGAAAGTAGACATTACACTGCAAATTTGAAGCTAACCTAGAATTGGAAACCGAGAAATCTGGAGCATTTCTCATAGAATTTTGGAACCCTTGCAATTGAGAAGAAATGGGAATAAAAAGAGGAGGAAAAAAATTAGGTCTGCATAACACATTGTCAAGTGTTCCCTTTCTCCAACTGAAAATTTTCCATTCTCCTTCCCATGGAAAATGCTCTTAGAAGTTCTCATGTCTGATGAAACAAACTGCCTAACTCAATTTCTCGTTCTGAGAGCTTTCCGGTGATATATAATACTTGTGATTTTGGGTAACAAATGCCCTCTGAGCGAATTAATCTTGAATATGTGCACCATCATTTTAATTTTTCAAATTTGCACTATAGTGTCAACTATGCATTTAACTTTAATTTTTTAGTCCATTTTTGGCCCTGCGTCCTGCCACCTAGCAACCTGTGATTCATCAGGAGGGTCCACTGGGTGCCACCTGGGATGACACCTCATCAATCCACCACTTGTCGGCCACCCAAATCGCCACTGGACTGCCTGCTTGTCGGTCACATCATCGCCACCTCTGCGGGATCCACTAGCTCACTTGCCACCCAAACTTACCACCTCATCTTTCGCCATTTCACGATGGTTAATGGGTGAGAAACTTTGGCTTGCAAAATTGGGATGACCGTTAGATCTTCTTCAACCTGCGTGATCTTTACCATGCCTTTTTCTGCAAGTGCCTTTTCGCTGTTTCGCGATGGTTAATATTCGAGCATCTTTGGCTTGCAAAACAACGCCAGTTGTTGATCTACTGTGAACCTACTCACTTGTTAATTCGTCCTTCCTCTACAAAATTTTCTTGCCTTGGGAACCGTGCATACGTAGGGTTCACTTGGTTGTCAACTATCTCTTCGATTGCCTCGAGATTTGCACCCGTGTGCATAGGGTCCACTGGGTGCCCAACCGACACCATGCATCAAAAGCCTTCAAGGCTTTGACACTATGGTAGTGTGGAGCTTTACTTTTAAACATTGAAAAGTCCATCACCACCACTAATGGGATAAATGCATATGCCTAGAAATGCATTTTATAGCAATTTTTGAGTGTTTTCATGGCTGGCAATACATTTACTTGAAAATTTTTAATGCCTTTCTGCTTGTTGCATGGGAGGAGATTGGGATTATGGCTACCAATTGCATTTCTTAATAGTTTTAAACTTTCTTCAGCCCATTTCTCCATTGCCACGACAGATCTGGAAAATGACTGCAGATTACATTTTGAAAGATTTTTACAAAAAAAAAACCTCTCAACTCCACTATGAAATGATTGGAGGAACTATGAAATTTGCATTTGGAAGAAGTTTCATTGCTGCCAAACACATTGCTTGAAATTTTTTTGTTGGCTGCTATATGTTTGCATATTTTCCGTAAGTTTTGAATGTTTTAACCTTGCCCCTTCATCCATACAGGGAGGAGGGAGGACTGCAATGATTGGAATTTTCTTTACACTGGCTACTTGCATTGGTTTGAATTTTTAAAATTTATTTCACATACCAAAGAGGACGTGAGCATAAGTCTGTAAATATGCAGTTGATTGAAATATTTCAATCCCCTCTCCAACATCACACTCCACCTTCCAGCTGCATTTTGCTTGAATTTTTAAATGTCTCTTCTTTGTTGCTAAAGGAGGATTTGGCACTAAACTCACCAATTTGAAATTGCCTGGAGTTCATAATAGCATCTTGAAATCTTATGACATGCCTCATGATCACAATCCACATTTAAATATTCTAAAACTCTCCCAGTGAAACAAGTCACCAATAAAATCAATGTACAGGCATTTATCCAGGTCGAGCCCCAAAGTGGGTCCGACTAATTTTTTTTCATTTTCATGCAATTGACCTTTGAAATGCCTCAAGAACCTTAAAAATACCTCTGGAATTGATCGACACCATTCTCGGATCATTAAACTAAGTTTCACAACTTTCAGGTGCTTGCGCCACATTTTCGCATTTAATCGCAAAGACGTAATCTTCAAACTGGTCAAAACACCTTTCTGGACTTCACAAATTGACAAGCGTGTACTCTGATATACAAAAATGAACTCTACCAAGTAGTTTCTCAAGATGAATCCCGAGTGAAGAAATATTAATGGTCAAAGATGACCGACTTTGTCAGCACTGTAGACCTGATAAAGTCAATGTGCAGGGAACTCATGACGCCTTTCTTAAAAATATCAAATGATCTCCGTAGACCCTCAAATCTGAGGAATAGGTACCTTGAAGTACAAATCAAAACTTAGAATACCCAGTTTGACCAAAAGGCTGACTGGGTGCAAATGGTGCACTCATGAAAATAGCAACTTTAACTGATGTAGCAATGAAAAACAGAACACTGAATAAGGTGGCTCAAGAAACCCTTTTGAAAACTGATTAAACGGATTTGTAGGAGCTTGAAATTTGAAGCATAACTTGTCCTTTATACCAGAAATAGCCCAGAATTTTTTTTTTGACATGAAACTCACCGAGACATCTTTTACACGTGCAAAGTAGGGCTCCGACTAGCTGCTGAAACAAGGATTTGTGCAAACAATAAACTGCAAATGAATTGAGTTTACCAAAGATAGCAAATAGATTCACAGGGAATTGAAATTTTGCATGTTGACTCACATTTATGTATAGAATTGAATTCACTTTGAGCTTCAATATGACAATCAACTGGGGAAAAGATATGCACGCTCAAAGTAGGCCACTTAATAAAACTGCATATGTGCCTAAAATGCACTTTCAGCTCACCCCTTCAAATGGGTACTTGATAAATTGATCCAAAGTGATAACTGAAAGCTGTAACACACTACATAAGCTAATGAAAGGTGTACAAAAAGTTTCCAAAGCCTTACCCTTTAAAAATCAACTGGCTCCATTTTTACCCTCTCTCTAACTAGGCCACCTGAATGAGATTAGGTGCCTTTCTGAAAATGAAATAGATTTTTTTTGAAATGGGACTCTCAAATTCACCAAATTTAATGAGTCCCAACAGTGGCTTTGACTGGGGATGGTTGATTGCAAGATCAACACAAGAATCAAGAATCTAGAATCTATGGTAGAGCAGACCACCCAAAAACGGAAAACTTCTCTTCTCTTCTCAAAACCAAAGGTTTCCTTAATATACCCAAATAGAAAGGTACCTTATTGAAAACCATACAACTGAAGCAAAGCAACTATATAAAAATATAACTTATTTATAAAATGGCTCCCAATCAACAAAGTTGAAACCAACTCTTTCCCTTATCAAAAATCTGATTCTCATCACTTAATAATGTAAACAATCTAAAGCAAACACTGATCATCAGAGAAATGTTTCTATTACGACACACATCTTTCAGCATACTTTTCCAATTAGCATTATATGCATACTCATCATGAACATAATTTTGAACCTTACTTTCATGATCAACTATTGAAACATATCCATTCTTTTGATCATCTACTAAATGCAATAAATCAGCATCTTTAATATCCCTCTTGAAAAAATGAACATACCTCTGGCTCAAGCATATAATCTGAAATAAGATTTGAAAATTCACTCATCTTCGCATGAAAAACTTCAAGATGGGGTTCAAACACACTAGCAAGGAACCCATTAAAAAAATCTCCATCCTGACACATGTCTTTGCTGCATGGAATGGTATCAACATCATGGACTGGTTCATCATTTACAACATCTAGCTACTCAATTATTTCTTCATACAAAGGGTTAGAAACCAAATGAAGAATCCCCTTATGAACATTATGACAATGAAGTGATTGGTCCATATCTATATTGACATCAAATAGAATATTAGAATATTTGCTAAAAATACCATCCACCCTATCATCATAATCATCTTCATTGGACAAAGAAGAAATTGAAACTAGGTTGGAACTATCCTCAGTATTCCATGTTTCACAACCACAACATTTCATCCTATGACCATCATTCTGAGAATCAAGATAGTCATACTTATCTTGCCACAATTGAACTTTTTTACCAATAGAACACTCATCATCAGTTAAAGAATAAAGAAGAAGATCACTGCCATTTACTTCATCTGATGAATATCCAACATGTTGACTTAAATTTTCTGTCATAAAACTATCATTTAGATCAACATGTTGTTCATCAAATGTATAAGCATTCAGTTCACAGTCCTTTTCTAAAGAATCCTCTTCACCATGTTTTAGAAGGTCTTCATTAATAACTCTAAAGCTGTCCAACATTTGAACCTTCTTGTCCACAACTTCAAGAGCTTTCCTAAGTTCTTTAATCTTCTGGAATTGCATTGCACTTTGTTGTTCCATGTGGCATTCCTTAAAAAATTATTCATCAATGTGTGCTATATTTTCATTGCAATCATGCATACCATTGAGAACTTCTGAATTAACTTTGTGCATAACTTTCATATTAGAAAGATCATCAACATGATAAGAACTGAAATCTGAAAATACTTTTACTTCATCTTCAAGACAATTGACATTATCAATATCTAAGCGAGGATCAGCCATTGTTTGCACCAAACAACTCTGATTTTCATAGGGAATCAAATTATCATGGTTGCCAGCACAAGTATGAACACCAAAACTCTAAACATTACTTCTCACTTCACACTTAGTTGCAACATTACGAACACTATGATAGCAGACACCAACAGATACAAGTCTTTTAGGAATGCCATATTTTAAGTTTTTCTCTATGTCCATGGCTATCACAAATGTCTGATGCAATGTCTTTGGCTCTTTATCCATCAACCTGTAACTCATATTACTTCCAAATGCATCGAAATAAATCACTAAAGACATATCGTCATTTAGTTTATACCCTTGTGGGATCTCAACTAGTGCTTTGGAAAATCTGACATTGAAGGCTGGCACTAATTCACCTTCCTCAACATATCATTAAAGTTTATTCTCTCAGCAAATTTCTCAAGAAAATATGCAACTAATTCTTCCCATGAGGGAATAGAAGCTTCCTACAAAAATGAGAGCCAAATCCTGACATCCCCTTTCAAGCTCTGCATAAACAACTTCATGCAAACATCCTCATGATAGATCTCATAATCATTCATTAAATCAACAAAGTTTTGCACATCCATTCTTGCTGATTGTAATTGGTCCCCATTAAACAATGGTAAGTGCTTCCTAATGTCACTTGGAATCTGATTTGGGTAACTAGGTATGCCATCAAAAGAAAATGGCACATAACCTTTAATAGAGAAACTTCTACAACAATCCATTACTAACTGCAACCTTGCTTGAATACATTCACTATTTTTAACCAACAAAAATTATTGCAGCTAGAGTTTATCTTCTCTATTATTCAAAATACTTCTCACATGCTTTTCAGCTGACAGGAGCATGCAACCTAACTTATTCTTTTTCTTTCTTAGTGCTAACATTCACTTGGTAACGAACAAAACTTCTTACATTCTTTAATACCAATTTGGGCAAATACCTAGATATTGTAGCTGCTGCTCTGATATTTGGCAAGATCTTTCTCAGATATTCTAACATTGTACACTGATCTTCATACAGAGTCACCACCTCCTTCATGGAGGAAAATTTCTTCAATAAATTCTTTGGGATCTACAATCGTAAAACCCCAAGTAGCTGCTAAATCTTTGATGCAAGCTCACCAAATCTTTTAAAACTTTTACCATAATGCACACTGGTGCAAAGATCTATCAGAGTCACCACTCACTGCTGTGAGAATTTATGAAATCACTTATAGAACATGAATAGATCTAGACTTACACAAAGATAAAAGTATAGAAAATTTTCAACACTTGGATAGGAATTGACTCTCATGACAGAAAGAAAACATTCCTAACTTCATATAACACTACCAGGTAGATAACAATAGATCTGAAACTACTTTCAGACTTACAAAACTTTTATGACTCTTTCCTCAAATTAGATAGGCACAACTCTGGGATTTGATTCAACATGAGTTATTACAACACCTCCCCAGCAGAGTCGCCATTTTGTTACTCACCAAATCTGGTTAACCCAAATTCACCTGCAATCCTTCTATGAAATGGCCAATTTCAATCTATGGAACACATCAGGATTTGGACAACATAACATAGGACCCTAATTGATCCTCCTACACTTGAGGTTTTTCTAGACCTAGGGGGGACACCCTTTTGATGCATTAAATACAACCAGTTACAAAGATATGGCAACATCAAACAATAAGTAGATAGATCATTCCACAAACCTAACCGATTAGAAACACACTACAGATTGGCTAAAACTGTATAAACAATAGATGAAATAGGGCTTGGAATGAATAGAACACAACCCCTAAACATAAAGGGAAATAGATTTTTCTTTAAGATCTCTGAGAAACCCCATTATCTACAAGACTAGTGCCTTATCCAAGAGTAACATAGTCATACATCAAACTATAAGTGAAAATTTTTACTGTAAAGCCATCTTCATTATTAAGTATTCCTACATTAATGCCTTGCATAAATGCATTACTAAGATCATTCAAAAAATCATCAGATCTTGAAACTATATTCCATTATTCATGATTTATTATAGAATTTAAATTATTCCTTGAAGAATCCCTGCAAACAATCACAACTATCTCCTTGAGATAACAAATTTCAGCCTCCTTGAGGATCTGATTTGAATAAAATGAAAATACAAATCTAGAGACAATTTTGTGTGAATTTATGTATGCCTTACATACATATAAATCTGCAATAGAAAACACCTATAGCATGAAAATAAGACTCCATTACTTGAAAGCAGACATTACATTGCAAATTTGAAGCTAACCCAGAATTGGAAACCAAGAAATCTAGAGCATTTCTCACAAAATTTTGGAACCCTTACAATTGAGAAGAAATGGGATTAAAAAGAGGAGGGAGACAATTAGGTCTGCATAACACATTGTCAAGTGTCCCATTTCTCCAACTGAAAATTTTCCGTTCTCCTTCCCATGGAAACTGCTCTTAGAATATCTCATGTCTGATGAGTCAAACTACCTAACTGAATTCCTCATTCTGAGAGCTTTCCGGTGATATATAATTCTTTCCATTTTGGGTAAAAATTGCCCTTTGAGCAAATTAATCTTGAATATGTGCACCATCATTTAAATTTTTTGAATTTGCACTATATCCTCAACTATGCATTTAACTTTAATTTTTTAGTCCATTTTTGGCCTTGCATGCTGCCATGTGGCAGCTTGTGATTCATCGAGAGGGTCCATTGGGCATCACCTAGGATGACACCTCATCAATCTGCCACTTGTCGATCACCTGGATCACCACTAGATTGCCTACTTGTCGGCCACGTCATCGTCACCTCTGTGGGATCCACCTGCTCACCTACCACCTCATCTTTCGCCATTTCATTATGGTTAATGGGCGAGCAACTTTGGCTTGGGAAATTGCAATGACCATCAGATCTTCTTCAACTTGTGCGATCTTTACCATGCCTTTTTCCGCATGTTCCTTTTCATTGTTTCACAATGGTTAATCTTTGAGCATCTTTGGCTTGCAAAACAATGGCAGTCGTCGATCTGCTATGAATTTTCTGACTTGTTAATTCATCCTTCCTTTGTAAAATTTGTCTACCTTGGGAACCATGCATACGTGGGGTCCACTTGGTCACGTGGGGTCCATTGGGCACCCAACTGACACCATGCTTCAAAAGCCTTCAAGGCTTTGACACTATGGTAGTGTGGAGCTTTACTTTTAAACATTAAAAAGTCCCTTCCCACAACCAATGTGGGATAAATGCATTTGCCTGGAAATGCATTTTTTAGCAATTTCTGAGTGTTTTCATGGCTGGCAATTCATTTGCTTGAAAAATTTTAATGCCTTTCTGCTTGCTGCATGGGAGGAGATTGGGATTATGGCTATCAATTGCATTGCTTAATAGTTTTAAACTTTCTTCAACCCCTTTCTATGGGAAAGTTTAGGCCAATAATTCTTTGTAATTCCTTTTACAAGATTATTTCAAAAGTCATGACATCTAGATTGTTGGTTGTTCTCCCCTGTGTTGTCTCTGAGGAGCAAAAAGGATTTGTCCCAGGTAGGAAGATTTTGGATTATATTATTCTTGTGCATGAGAATATTCACTCTCTTAATGTTGCAAACAAAGAGGGATTCTTGATAAAATTAGATCTGGCAAAAGCCTATGATAGAGTGGAATGGCGGGTTCTTTTCAGGGTTATGGAGGCCTTTGGATTTGATGAGAAGGTTAGTAAAATTACTAGAGAATTGATATCTACTCCAAATTTCTCTATTCTTATAAATGGATCTCTGTCTAGATTTTTCAAATCTTCTAGGGGCCTTAGGAAAGGAGACCCTATCTCTCCTATTCTTTTCACTATCTTGGCGGAATGTATGAGCAGACTGATTTAAAAGTTTAAAATGAATAAAAACATCAAAGGGTTGCAACCCTCCTCTGCCAATGTTTCCTGTACACATCAACAACTTGTTGATGATATAATTTTAATGGGATGTTCTTCTGTTGGTGAGGCTGCTGCCTTCAAAGGTGCTCTCAGTTCTTATTCCTTGGCTATTGGACAACAAATTAATTGGGACAAATCTGCTATTTATTTCATCAATACCCCAATATTGAGGCAACAGAGGATTGCTAACATTATTGGTTGCAATGTGGAGCTGCTCCCCTCTACTTATTTGGGTCTCCCTCTTGGTTTGGCTCCTCCAAACTCTTTCTGGAATTCGTTAATTGATAAACTCAACAAAAAATTGGCAGGTTGGAAAGGATCTATGTTATCTTAGGCTGGTAAGCCTCAACTTCTTAAAGCTACTCTTCAAAATCTTCATTTTTATGCTCTTAGCTTGTTTAGTATACTGGTTAAATTTGCTGAAGCTTTAGAAAGAATTCAAAAAATATTTCTTTGGTCGGGGATTGAAGATAAGAAAAGGGTAGCATTGGTTGCATGGGATAAAGTTTGTAACCCTAAGAGCAATGGGGGTTTAGGTATTAAAGTTCTTAAAAATTTGAACAAAGCCTTGCTTGCTAAACAGATTTGGAGGGCTTTTGGTATTAAGAAAGACTGGAGTAGGGTGTGGTTTTATAAATATATACATAACCAGCCAATTCATTCTCTTCTCTACTCTAAAGATATCCCTGTTGGTTCTTTCATATGGAATAGTATGATCAAATCTATAAAAGTTGCTAAAGCTGGGGTTGGATGGGTCCTTGGCAAAGGTGATAAAATCAGGTTCTGGGAGGATGTTTGGATTAAAGATGAACTTGTTTTTAACCAAGATTGCATTCTTTTCATTGAAGAATGCAAAAGGAGGTATGGTTCTATGATTTGTAAATATTGGAAGGAGAATAAATGGGTTAGACTTGATGCAATTTATGTTGGATTTTCGCTGCTCTAGCATGATTTGTTGATTTTTTCTGTTAGTAAAGACTCTGATGATGTGTTCCTATGGAAGAGCAATCTTAGGGGTAATTTCACTCTTGCCTCTGCTTATAAAAAATCTATTACTTAGGTCTGCAACCCAATATGGACTAAAATCTGGAATAGATTCCTCATTCCCAAAGTTAACATGTTTTTTTGGCTTGCAACTCACAACAAGATTCTTACCATTGATAACTTGGCTCGAAGAGGATTCATGTTTCCTAATAGGTGTGAGTTATATTAGAAAGAGGCAAAATCTATTGATCATTTTTTTACTCATTGCTCTTTTACTTGGGAGATCTGGAGTAAAGTCTAGATGCAACAGAAAGTTGATTGGGTTATGCACAATAGTCTTAAGGAGGTCATTTTGCAATGGATCTTCCCCACCAAAGTCCCTCTCATTAAGACCCTTTGGTTCTTTGTCCTTCCTATGACCTTTTGGTACATCTAGAAGGAGAGAAACAATAGAATATTCAGGGAGGCTAAGTGTTCTCCTCAGGTGGTTTTTGAAAAGATATTCAAGGCTATTAAAGAAAACATCAATACCATTCACAAAAACAATAAGCAGTTTAGCTATTTTAACATGATTGATAATGAGAAAAGCATCCTTACTGAATGGAAGTTGACTCACAAGGTTTGCAAATCTGATATAAAGAGTAGGAGAGATAATGTTGTTTGGAGGTTCCCTTCTCATGATTGGATTAAGGTGAATTTTGATGTTGTAGCTAAAGGTAATCCTAGGAAGGCTAGAGGGGGGGGGAGTCATAAGAAATTCTTATGGTTTTTGTGTTGCTGCTATTGCCTCTCCCTTTGGAGTTCAAAACAATCATGTGGCAGAAGCTCTGGCAATGTTAAAATGTCTCCAACTTTCTTAGATTTTTAACTTTAAAAAAATATGGTAGGAAGGGGACTCTCTCAATATTATTCAAGCTATCAAAGGTATTAGTTCCCCTTCTTGGAACATTCATAATATCATTAACAATGCTAAAAGGTTATTAGATGCCTATGATAATGTTATTATTACCCATACCCTAATGGAAGGTAACAGGGTAGTTGATATATTAGCTAATGAAGGGGTTTTTTAGAGGAGGACACTAAATATATCAGAGAAGTTTCTTGTAAGAAGGGAGTCTGTGAGCAATTATTATTTGATAGAGTCCATGGTACAAGTTAATCTCATTATTACTTTTCTAGGTTTGGATCTCAAAGACAGATATTAGAGTGATGTGGAATGTCAGTTGATTACCTATTTAAGGCATTGTGATAATCAAAACTGGTATGATGAGCCTAATCATATTAAGTGCTGGTTAATTTTGAATGTCTTACAAGACTATTCAAATAACAAGAAAATCACCTTGTTTTCCGATTCCAGTGTCTGAGTTTGATTCCAGTTGTCTTGTTTCCTCAGCATTTCAGTATTTTGTGCTCTATTGAGGGTTTCAACTTGAATAGCCATTACATTATGGGGTCAATCTTAATCACAATAAGCCTTTCAGCTATGAAAATTGGAAAAGTGAAAGGAAAATATGGTGAAGGTTGCACATATATGGTTTCATTGATTACATGGAAAAACTACATGGGAGTAAAAAGTATGTATCACATGGTTTTACCAAGGGTTGGAGCAATAATAAAGTCACTTTGTTTGGCCAAACTTGGAAGCTAGATGAAGATTTGGTGGCAGAGGTTACAGGAAGGAAGGTACCAAATTCTATAGAGACCGCAAGTTCTCGGTGGAAGCTACCAAGAACTTCCCTAAAAATGATGATGAAAGGGCTCGACTCGCTAAGATGGACAATGTGTCCTACTACTTCCCTCACCAGGTAAAATCTTTCTGGAAAAAAATGTTGAGAGTTTTAATGGAATACATAACAGTTGATGGAAGGTTTTTGAAGGTTTACAATTACCATTTTTTCATCCTAAACCATTTTCACCATGAATAAAAGATTTCGTTGCCCTTCTATTTAGCTTTTTCCTTTAATGATAGCCTGTCCGACCATGCCAAAAACCTAAATCCTACCCCATTGCTCACCAAGGCCTTATTTTGCTTATATATGAGTATTTGAAGGGTCAAGCTAGGGCTAATAGGGAAGACCCTCTGGTGGAGAATGCCCACATTTCTGAGGGTCATGATGGCTCTAATTTTGTTGAAGAGTCTTCTAATCTTCCTCTTCATAAGAAATTGAGGGTTGGTGGTGAAGCTAAAGAAGAGACGGAAGAGAATGCTGGTTCTGATGAGGAACAGGGGAAGGAGGTAGATGAAGAGGCAAAGAATGAGTAGAAGAAAGAGGTTAAGGGCAAGGAAGGGAATGAGTAGAGAAAAGATAATGTTGAAGAGCTAGAAGCAAAGAATAATGTCTTGGATAGAAGGAACGATGCTCAACACAACATGGAGGAGGGAAACCCTAGGTCTGTGGACTCTGATCTGGCTATGGAGAATGTAGACTCTGTTTTGAATGATGCTAGAAATAGTACCCTGGAAATGTTCAATTTTTAGAAATGGGTAATTGATAATATCTCCAGTATTCAGAATAAATAGAGAGATTTGGATTATAAAATTGAGAACTTGATTGAAAATACCAACACTAAAGCTAAGGAGAATGCTACGGAGGATACCAGTGAGGTAGAGGATGAAGAAAAAATTACGGACTGGCCGGAAAAAGACGTGATTAAGGGAGATTTGAAGCATCTTGAAGATGTGGTCAAAATCATCAAAGAAAAGGGAGAGGTTGATAATGAACTTATAATCAACTAGATTACAAAAACTGAGAAGGCCTTGAAGAAATTCATGGAGAATAGTCTTGAGGTTTTGAAGGTGTCTTCTCAAAACATGAATGCTTTGGTTGCTTGTTTGGAGAAGAACAAGCAAAATAAAGAAATGGTGATCATTGATGATATGTCGGCCACTAGCTCTATTCTGCAGTCCTCTAGACGCAGAACCAGGCAAACTACCAGTGAGCTAGAACTAAAGACCAAAGACACCCATCAGATGTAGGAAAACAAAGACCTGAAAGAGGTAGCTAATGCGATGATGATGTTGGTTAAGGATGTGGAAGAGTCTATAAAGATTTTCATCTGATATGTAATTTTTCTTTTGGTTGCTAGCTTCTCGCTAGCCTTTTGCTATTCTTTTCCTTGGTTGTTGTTTTCTCTGCTATTCTTTTGCAGCCTTTCTATTTTTGTTCTATTTTTTCTAGTTTCTCTTATGCTTATCTTCTCATTTTGTAAGCAGGTTTTGGGTCCCTTAAAACATGTTTTTCCTTAATCAAAAACTATGCAGAAGTAAAGGTAGGGCCATTGTCACATACTAGAGCGAACGAAATACCAAACCTAGTGATGATGTGTTCTTCAATGAATTTCATGACTACCTCCGCAGTAGCATTTCGACATGCAATGGCTTCCGTCCACCAGGTGCAGTAATCCATTGTGATAAGAATGAACTTATGTCCTGCAGATGATTTAGGATTAATGACACCTAGGAAATCCAGTGCCCATTAGGCGAAAGGTCTTACCTAAAACACTAGTTGGAGAGGCATGGCGAGATTCCTCTCTTTGGAAGCTATGGTTTGGCACGTTTAATAATGAGGCACATTCTCATGAGTATCCTAAAAAATACTAGGCCAGTAATATTCAGCCTTCAAAATTTGATGTGCAGTGGCATTCACCGACCCATGACTTCTATCATACTTCCCATGGAATTCCTCGATCATGTTACGGGCTTCTTGATGATCAAGACATCGAAGGTAAATACCTTTGTAATTATTTCTATAAAGTGTCAAATCCTTGATCATATAATTGGCACTTTTGAGCCTTAAAGCTCATCTTTGCGTGGTTGTCAACCCCTCAGGACACTTATTATTCAGCAATATAAAAACAAAATCCATGTACCATGGGTCCTGAGTGAATGACTCAAACATATACTGTTGGCACTCAATTTGAGGGATGTCAGTCACCATAGCTTGAGACAATACTTGGCCTCTAACTAATTTCATTGGATGCATCTCTAGATCAAATTCTTGTAAAATTACCATCCATTTCCCTCAATGTTCTCCCATCTCTGACTGCATAAGTAGTGACTTCACTGCTTGATCAGGTACAATCATGTCTAAATTTATTGATTGCTCTTACTAACGCGAAAACCTATTTTTCAAGAGCAGAATATCTGACCTCAGCACTCTTGAAAGGGGAGCTCATAAATTCAATGGGTTTCTTGTCCCTTTCTTGCCTCTGTGTCAAAACAGTTGCTCCTGAGTGTAATGAAGAAAAAGAATATATGTAAAACAACATAGTGTAGTTAAGACTAGTTCATATGGGAGCTTCAATGATGGATTTCTTGATCTGAGAGAAATCCTCTTTTGCTTCAGTAGTTCATTCAATCTTAGCATCCTTCTTCATCATTTCATTTAATGGCTTGACTATCTCTACAAACAGAGTGATAAATTTTCTAACAAAATTGATCTTCCCAAAGAAAGATCTCATCTCCTTTTTACTATCAGGCATTTATAATTTCAGCAATGCTTCTACTCAATCTAGGTCTATAGATATCCCCTTTTCAGATATTACATGGCCAAGGAGCTTTCCTTCAACCACTCCAAATACACACTTCTTGGGGTTAAGGGAAATTCCATATCTTCGACATCTCTCCTGAACTTTTCAGAGGTGGTCTGGGTGATCTTCTTTGACCTTAAAAAATATAGTTAAGTCATCCATATATATATGATAATACATTTGCCAATCAGATCTTTGAAGGCTTTATCCATTTCTCTTTAGAATTTTACCCTAGCATTAATTAACCCAAATGGCATCCTTTGGTATGCATATGTTTCCCCCTTCATCATAAATGCTATTTTCATACGATCCTCATAGTTCACCAAAACTTGGTTATATCCAAAATAACTATCTAAAAATGACATCATTTGCAAACCATTGACAATTTGTAGTACCTCATCCAAGCAAGGAAGTGGGTAATTATCTTTTTCAGATGCCTTATTAAGGTTGCAAAAGTCCACACAAAGCTGAATTTCCCCATTCTTTTTCCTTACTAGCACCGAGTTGGCGACCCAAGTAGAGCGACGTACTAAGAAAATAATCTTACCAGAGAGCAACTTTTGTACTTCCTTAAAAATCAAGGGTTCTATCAGTGAATTAACTGATTGTTATTTCTATCTCAATGACTTTATATTGGGTTTCAAGGGTATAACATGGGTGATGATTGATGTATTGAATGTTTTTAGATCTTTGTACCCCCATGCTATTACATCAATGAACTCTTTCAAGATTTGAATATTTTTCTCTCTTTCACTTTGAGTACAAATCTTCCCAATATGCAAGATCTTCTCTTGGCCTTCTAGACCAATATTATGTGGTTCTTATTTCCCAACATCTAAATCCATTGTTAATATCTGTTTTACCCTGGGATCAGAGTCAAAAAGCCTCTCTAAGGTGACCATACCTTTATGAATAACATTAGTTGGAAAATTCATAATTTCATCATCATTCCCATCATCAAGATCATCTGATCTATCTCTCTCATAAATAATTTGTTCTTCAAAAGCCCTTGAATTGGCAAGAAAGGCTATAATATGGGTGTCATCCTCGAAAACCTGAAAGTGTTTGATATTATCGGTCACAATAGGTATGGAGACCAACTCTATGGAAAACTTCTTCAAAGGGGATTGGCTCACTGGTTCTAATGTACTTACTGCTATGGCCAATGCATTTGATATTCCATTTACTTTCCTGTGTACCAACTGAATATTGAAAGCATCAAAATCCTCAACCAAACCCCATACTCTATTCCTATATGCTGCTAACCTTTTATCGTCACATGCATATTGTCTTTGCACTTGTTTGACCATCAGTTCAGAATCTCCCTGCACTTTCAAGCATTTAGTTCCCTTCTTATGAGCGAAGAGTAATTCTCTAATTAGGGCCTCATAGTCCATCATATTATTAGTCCAAGGGAATTGGCATCGGTAGGAGGCTAGAAAGGTTTTCCCTTTTGGCTTGCTAACTCTACACCTGCTCCACTGCCTTTCTTGGATCTTGACCCATCAAACTTTAAAAACCATATTTCATCTTTCAGTTTCATTACATTGTTTGCCTCAAGGTCAGTGATCAGATTAGCTTTTGGGAGTGATTGTTGTCTCTTAGGTTCAAGGTCTTGCAAGACCTGAGGTTGTTCAATTACCGCTTGTAAGAGTACTTCAAGGGTGCTAGGAGTAGTCTGTTCCGCTAGAGGCTGCGCTTGAGATTGGGTTTCTTCATTCTCCTGCTTAGGTGGGATATCCTCATTCTCTTGTTTGGCAATCTCAACCATGAAGATCTTCTTGTTGCATTCTTTTGGCTGGGAATTTTTACTTATAAGATCCATTATTTGGTGTACTACTCCCTCACAACCTAGAATTTGAATTTCTTCCATGTTGAGGATATGATCAATGTCTTCACATTAGATGGGGCTCATCAAATCTATAATCTCATTTTGACATGGTATACATGACATCTTTGAGTGCTCTACATGATGTATTCGACACCATTTTGGAAGCAGTAAATCTTGTATTTTCATAGTGTCCCCCAACAAACACATCCCTTGTTTTACTATTGTAGCGAAGCCTTTGACCTGCCCTCTATATGCAGTCATGTCCACTTGACATAACTAGGGAGGAGCTTGTGTGGAAAAAGTGAGGATTTCATTAACTCTTTAGACTCCCGGACTCACTTCAACATATGTCACCTCATTGGGAGCCCCATAATCTGTGACTAACTTCTTCAACTTGGGTTCACTATCGATTTGGATTTGGCTGCTCAACCCCTTCCATGGAAGCCATAAGTATGTAAAACAGGTTCAAAAATATCCTCCCAAAGTTTTTGACCAATCCCTACTAAGGAGCATCCCATATACCTCTAGAATACCCACCACTTGAATGTCGATGTAATGGGATATGCAAGGATCAACACCCAATTTGATGTATACATCTTTTATTGCTCCAATTACAATAACCTCAGTCTTGTCTAGTTGTACCACCTTACTATTTGTATGTATTGGGTTGAGATTGAGCTTCTGACATATAGAGTAGGGTATTATGTTTCATGAAGCACCCGAATCTAACAAATAGTTGTGTAGATTCTTTCCACATATCTTCGAACTAAGTAAAAATGGTGGGTTCTTAATTGCATCACTACTGACATTGGCATTGACTTCATTTAGGTCAGCCATATTAACCTCATTACTTTGTGACTCTAACAGTTACAACTTCCTAAGGAGAGCCTTCTTTTGTTCAGGGAAATATCTCAATACTTCCATTAGGGACATAGTGGTGGCATTCCTCTCCATCTCCTTGGTAACATCAAATGATCCTTTCAAAACATATTCTTGTCCTTAAGTTTGTCTAGGGCATGCTCCTTTAAAATCCTGAGGAGGGTGAGGATTGTTGCTTGCATTTGCATCAAGAGGTACAAATCCACCCTTTGGGGGAGGTGGCTCTGTTAATGGAGCCTTGCCTTGACTCCTAAGATTGTAGTTGTTTCTGGTCTAGAAGGCCTGAGCATCATAGACACATGGTTCACCTTCGGCTTCAGCTTGAAACTCTTTGTACATGAACGTGTCAACCAACATTGTAGTATTAACTTTATCGGGTTTGTCATTGGAGCAATCTTTTGGTTGAGAATTGGCTTGAGATATCCTTATTATCTTTTCAAAATGGGCACAATTAACCTCAGAATGTGCGGCTGTATCATGCAATCTACACCAATTAGTCAGCCATATTCATATCAGCAAGGTTAACACTTTGTGTGTTATTTGGACTATCTCATGTGTCAGGATGATCATGGTTCACCCCACCATTGTTTGGACCTATATTTCATTGCCTATTGTAAGTCTTGTTATTATACCTTTGATTTTGGTTTTGGTTGTTGTAGTTTTGCTGATTATTATATGATTGGGATTGGTTATACCCTCACGGAGGATTCATCTTCAACTGGCTCAAGTCTGAAGTAACTTGTGAGATCATTTTCTTTAATGCTTCTATTTCAGTAGATATATGAGATCCTTGAGTCTCAGGCATCGTAGTTGGGGGTTGGCTTGCAGTGTGAATATTACCAAACTGTTGATTTCCCCCTTGTACTTGACCAACATATTGCATTTGAGTGGGAGCGGTATTGGTATTATTCTGCCAAGTCAAAGCTTGGGCAGCAAACTATTGATTAGCCTGGGGTTGGGATGCATACATTGCACCGGGTTCATTGTTGGGGCTCCTATAGGTAGAGGTGATGGTATGCTAGGGAGTTGGTTGTAGTTCCCTTGATTTACTCCTACGGGTAAATTGTATCCAATCCCTCCTAGTGTTTGGTTCAACTCATGATTCATGTTGATTTCCAATGCAAAGAATTTTGCCAAGGTGTCCCTTTGATCTTGGGGAACACTCTTCTTGATAAACATAGCGGTCCAAGGGTCAATAGCTCTTAGATACGAGTCAATTTCTATTTTGGGTGCTGCCTAGTAAGGATCTTATAACCTCTTGAATACCCTTTTAAAGATAGTATTAAAAGTTGTTAGAGGCTCATTCGATGACTTCTTAAGAGAGATGAATTGATGGTACAATGTTTTAAGGTCTACATACACTCGGAATTGATCAATGAAAGCTTTCTCCAAGACATCCTAGCCAGTGATGGAATTTGTTAGTGGGGTTAAATACTAATTATATTCATTCTCCCCAAGTGAATATGGGAAGGGTCTACATACTACATCTTGGTGTTCAATGTTGTTACAAATGACTACATCTTTGAATGCTTCAATATGAACATCAGCCATGCTTCCCCCAAATAATAGAATTTGTGGCAAAATTTATCTGGGTTTCTAGGTAGGTCATGTATACCCCCTGGTATAGTTCCTAGTGGTGTGTGGTCTTGGTTAAAGTAGGCCATTGAAGGTGGTGATGGTGGACATTGAGTCATAAAAGGTGATGCGATAGGCTGAGGACTAGGGATCAGTTCATCTTCTATGTTGAGTACCAGTCACATGACCAGTATGTTTGAAGTTTAGGGTAATAGATCAACCCTATGTATGTATGTATGTATGGAGGCATGATGATCCAACCCCATTTGGGTAAGTTGGAGTTTTGGTGGCGGCAATTAGACAACTTAGATATAGTTATATGGAGGCCTTACACTAATTATGATGACTGGGAGGATGATGGTGAGGCCCTACTGTATGCATATGTTACTCACTTTTTGATTGGTCGCACATCCTACATTGTGGAGAGATAGTTGCCAGGGAGAGTGATGAGACAGTTTGGATGGAGGTAGAGTATGCCGAGGGGTTTGAGGGAGTATGCACGGGTAGTGTGAGAGAGATTTTAGTGGGGGCCAATTTTTCTCTATGATCAGGCCCTTACAGAGTTCTGGACATTATAGGCGAGACCGTGGTAGATGAGGTCAAAGATTGTAGATGTGGGGGTTACAGAGGAGTATACACAGTATCACAGTGCTCATCCCATTCCATGGATTTAAGATCCTATAGAGCCTATACCACCATTTGAGGATGACAGAGGATGGAAATGAAGGAGGAGAGCAGGTTGGGGTCAAGGAGGAGGAGATGGAGGTGGTGGAGGAGGTTTTGGTAGAGCAGGAGGAGGGGGAGGAGGTGGATTTGGGGGTGGAGATAGATTTGGAGGTGGAGGTGGTGGAGGAGGATAGTTACAGAGGAGAGGTAGAGGTGGGTAGCCTTTACAATTGTCACGGGGTCCACTGATACAGGGAGAAGCAAGACCAGGAGGAAGAGATGTCAGTGGTGGAGAGGGTGGTGATGAGGTGATGGAGATGGGATAGGAAGCCGTAGGTGGTGGAGAGGAGCCTATGGAGATGGGATAGGGAGTCGTAGGTGGTGGAGAGGGAGACCTATGAGATTTTATGATATTATGGTTGCAGACTCGGATGACAGCAACCAAAGCATGCATCCAATATTTAGAGGTACAACAAGAGGACAGAGATGCAGAGATTGCAGCCAGGGATGTCCAAATTTTTGCATGGGAGGATGAGTTGACTATAGTTGTGTGAGAGAGAGATGATGCAGTGGATAGATTGATTGAGTTGCAGGAGAGAGGGTGAGTGATGGTGGGAGGATAGGGACAAGGTCTAACTAGGGAGGTGTTGAGGGATATGTGGCGAGCAGGGGAAGAGATTGATTACTGGCAGGGATTATATGATTAGGTGGTACCAAGTAGCTAGCGAGCGATGAGATTTTCTTAGATGTGGCAGGCTAGATCAGAGCCATCTTAGAGGGTGTCAGAGCAGGGATGGTGTGATGGGTCCTCCTCGGCGAGATGGTGAGGGGGGTGGGGGAGAAACATCTGGCCAGATTGCCATTTGAGAGATTTTTGTACATTGTTGCATTGTTATTAGACTGATACTTGGATGGCTCTTTGGTAGCCGATATTTTTGACATCATTGTATGCATATACATGTATTCTTTTTGATGCAATATATGATGAGATCTCATTTTTCTGGTGATGATATGATACGTATCCATGTGATGATATGTGCACTTTATGCAGGATGATGATATGAGTTATGCTTAGATACATGATATGGAGATGTTTTCTTTCTAGATGTACATGTGAATGCAGGGTAAAAGATGGATGATGCTTTTGTAATGATGTTAATGTGATGCAATGATGATGATTTATGCTAGATGATGATGATATTAGATAATGAATAATGATTTTGTGATAGATAGCACTGTACATGTTAATATGATGAGAGAATGATATGAATGACATGAGTAAACTATGCATTTTTAGATGAATCTAAATGAATGAAAATGTCTATATAGATGTCATGTATGTTTCTAGATGAATGCACTTAAATAAATGAATAAATGTACTTAATAAGTAAATTCATGTAAATGATAATAAATGTATGCACTTAATGCAACTAAATGATGGAATGATTTGAAAATGCAAGTAAATGAATCTAATTGAATGAAATGATTTTGAAATGTGACTAAATGATAATAAATGCACCTTAATGATTTTAAATAAATGTAACTAATGGACAATGAATAACTGCACCTAATGCAAGTAAATGATAATGAATGTATCATAATGAATCTAAAGGAATGAAATTATTTGAAATGCATCTAAATGAATCTAAACAAATGAAATCATTTGAAATGTAACTAAATGAATCTAAACAAATGAAATGATTTGAAATGTAACTAAATGAATCTAAATGGATGAAATGATTTGAAATGTAACTAAATGATAATAAATGCACCTTAATGATTAAATGAATGCACTTAAATGAAAGACTAAATGTGTGCCTACACGATATATGAATGTCAAATTGGTGAGAAAATGTAGATGTGGAATGGAGATGTGAGATGATGTATCAGAGAACTTTGTCATGATTGTACCCAAAGACAAATTTATATTAGGCTTAGCTTTCTCATAGAAACTCGAATTAAGTGCATGTAAACAACAGATATGAACAATGAATGAGCAAATGGATGGGTGATATGAAACATAATGAAATATAAATAGATGAGATGAAATGATGATCCATAGATTATTCACAATTCTTAATTTTCATCATTGAGCATGGTAGTATCGATCTTGGCCGAGGTAGCAGAAACAAGGTTAAGCATTTCACCTATAAGAAAACATCGCAGATAAGGAAAGCTCCCCTCCATTCTGGTTCATGTACAAATGGTCGAGATATACACTGTAGTTAGTAAGCCATAATGATCCATGACTATATTTTTTCACAGGATCACATAGCTTATTAAACTTCCCATGTACACACCATTAATATATGCCCCAGAACTTCATTGGAACAATCCACAGACAACAGACAAAGAAAAAGATATCAAGAACCATCCCGACTACTCTAATCACTTGTGGATATCTTGGAGTAGCGTAGGAGCCTGATATGAATAAATAAATAGAAAACCAACCAAGTGCTTATCAGCTAAACAAAATTTTCTTGTCAAAGAAAATGTTACCATATATTTGTTTTGTGAGGAAGGATGCATCCTTGCGAAGATGGTTGTGTGCAAATGTTTTGATTGGTTTGTTGATTTGATAGGTGATCATCATTTAAGTAGCTCAAAATGTTGTTTTGTGTTTGTTGCGATGTGTATGTACAAGGAATAATACACTTTGCAATGTTTTTGATTTATTTGGATGTTTTTGTCATATTTTTGGATTTTTTGAAGGTTGTGAATGTTTTTGGTATTATCTTTAGGACTGTTTGCAAATGTTTTGGGGATTTTGAGTTTTTATGAATGTTTTTGGTATAATTTCAAGACATTTTTGAATGAGGAACTCAATGAATCACAAGTAATGGAGAATCCACTCCCATCAGTAGGTTTTAAGAACATTTTCCCTTAGTTGGATGTCACTATGAAAGAGGGATGCGGGACACATGAAGTAATAACCCTGATTGCAGATCAATAACAAGCCATGGTTTTAAATGATGGATGAATGGATGCAATGGATGTGATCACAATGAGTTTGAAAGATAATGGAGCCATAACCTTTACAAATGGTGCCTATTTAGCAAGTTTTCACCACCGTACTTACCCAAGGCACCACCAAAGTGGTTTTCACTATTTGGATGAATGATTTTTCTTTACTATTTTTTTGTATTTTTGTAGTTTGTTCAGGACTGTTTTTTGAATGTTTTTGGTATTTTATGATATTGGATGAGCCTGATGCTCTACACAACTTATGTATGAAACTTTTTTAGATGCATGTTATTGATTGGATCTACTAGTGGTTCTCCTTCTGAAGTTGCTAACTGATATGCCCTAGACTTGAAGACGACAGTGATGACATATGGACCCAACCAATTGGATTCAAATTTGCCTTGATGTTCTCTGTTCAGTTGATTGTGAGGATTATTCCTGAGAACAATATCTCCTACTTCAAATGTGCAAGGTTTGACCCTATGATTGTAGCTTCTTCTCATGCACTGCTGATAATGTTTTTGGTGGTTGTAGGCAGTTTGTCGCTTTTCATCAAGCAGTTCCAAGTCCTGAAGATGTGAGACTCGGTATGTTGAGCATTGATTTTGAAATCAATAGAATCCCATAGTTTCAAGTGAAGCTACAAAAATTTTCTTAAAAAATATATGAAAATCAACCATGCCCTTAAGAATTTCAATAGAACCTTTAGAATTTTCATTGACATCAAAATTCAAAAAACTATCACTCAAACTGAAGCCATCAGATATGCATATTAATCCTTTACCTAAGTATCTAATCTGACCAAAATGATACATCTACTGTATCGAAGAAACCCATTAGTGATTCACCGACAAATAACTTATCGAATAGACTTGAGCCTCAATGATTTACGAAAGTGGCACATAGAAAATATTATTTCCATTGACAGGTGATATGTCGAGCAAAACACAGGAAGACTTCATTGAAAGGAATTTTTCAGGGAAAAGAATGCATCGAAGAATCACAAAAGATGTTGACCAAAGATGTCTTTTACACTGAAGAAAAGGATGTCGATAAAACACAAGAGATTCCCATTGAAGACCCATTATCGACCAAACATAAAGAGTCAAAGGACACCATTTGTCCTTCACCAAAAGAGAATATTTCATCGACGCCAGTGCAAATATGATATGTGAGATAAATTTTTTTGATGAAAGTGAAGAGGTCGATGAAGTCACAGATCCCCTTGATGGTGATGGTAGTTCCATCGAAACTGAGGCAAAATCAATGAAACATGACATTTTGAGGAAAGATAAAGTTAGGATACCGAGGTGCATAATTCCATTGAGAAAGGGTATGACCATTAAATTGATGAGCATCGACGGTCAGTGTGAAGTGTTGCTAAACGAATAATTATTTTATGCCATGAGAATCAACACAAGTCTTAATAAAGTCACTTGAGATGAATTCAAATAAATGCCTCTGTGATCGTTGTGCAACTAGTAATGGTAACCGATAAAATCACTATGAATGCTCGATAAATTGGCAAAAGAGGGACACTTTTGATCAATGCTTGAAGAATTTACAATGAGTTTCAGAAAACCAAGATGATTCAAGAGAAAATTCACAAGTGGTCTACCTTGAATTCAAGTAAGTCATTCACTCTCAGAGCTCTATAGTGATAATGAAGGAATCATCTTCTAAAAAGAGTAGGGCTAGGAAAGCTAAAGAGACCTAGCCCTCAGAAGATAAACCTAAGAGGTAGAAAAAGGAAGGGTGCTCTTTGGCCCAGGACCTAATTAACCAATGTCCTGCATCAAGCCTTAGGTCTAAGAAAATTAAAATGGATGAGGAAGGACTGGAAGATAGATTTGAAGGCCTAGGGGATACATGGACAAAGATAAGGGGTCATGAATAATTTATTTTTGGGTATATACAAAGGAGTGCACCTGAACCTGTGAATAACTTGTGGAGGTTAAATTTGGGGAAATTGGTAGTGGCTAATGTCTTTGTGAATGTTGAACTCATGAAATCCCTAGCTAACAATTATGAACCCAAGACCAGGACCATATGTGATTAAATGGGGAGACCAATATTGCCAATAACCAAGGAAATTATTGACAATGGGTTTGATTTGGATTGGGGGTTCGAAGAGTAGAATGATACTAAAAAATTGACACAAGAGTACTTCAATTTAGAGGAAGTTTACAAGAGGTGGAGACTCCCTATCCATAGACCCAGGGTTGTTGGATCGATAGTGCCATTTGATAAAGATAACAAAGCTCCATATGATGTTAATTTGTTTCATCCCTACTTTAAGTATACATACTACTGCGTTGCTCAGGTTTTGGGAATAGAGGCTCATCCATTGATGGGTATCGCAGCTATGGTCATTTGTGCAGATTTGCAATCTAAAGATCCTCGGTTATTCAATTTTTCTACCTATCTTGTTGATGCTATTAATCATGGACTAGAGAAGTTGAAAGGAGATGTGATTAATGTGCATTTCAACTATTATTCTATTCTTATGCATATGTTATTGTATGTCGGGAAAGACAAAGGGCTATGGCCAGACGAGTTGTGCATTAGGGCATATGATAAAGCTGGGGTAAGGAAGCCTATGCAGTTATGGGTATCTTCATGGGACCAAAGATACAACAACAAGCAGTATTGACACTTCGAGGAATATTTCGTTAAGATGTTACACAAATTATTGGGGTACCCGTGTGATCAAGCATTGTCCCCAGAAATTCAAAGATTCTTAAGGCCAAAGGATTATGGCGAAGATACTGCAATTGAGCTTAATTGGGGAGATTTTTATTGCTATTCAGATTGCACTCAGATAAGGTTGTATGGATTTAAAGGAAAGTCATATGTATTGCCTATCACTATGCCTAACAGAGTGGCCTTCTTAGATATTGTCAGGCAGTTGTCAATAGTAAGTGCCCAACATCTAACTAATCATGGAAAACAATCCATCATACCTAGATTACTTGTCTTTTTCAGACTTTGTTGTCAAAAGTTCAAAGAGTTATGGTTTGTTGTAGAATAAATTGGATTACTACAAGATGGCAGAGGGAGACCCTAGGCCAAAATTTGATCTGGAAGGATACATAGGGGCCACAAGGACATCCCAAAAACTCAAGGCTGGAGATCATGTGTCACTCATGCCTGATGATTTCATCAGAAATATAAAAAGTGAAGAAGCTAATGAAAAAAGAGCCAAGTATGAGTGAGTGTTCCAAGCCTACAAATGGAAGCTCTTCCGAGGGAGAATAAACGTGGACATGCTTCAACACATCAAAGATCCCTTAGATCAAGCAAATAAACTTATGGAGCATGAGATAGAATTTCTTGAGGGAGTTCCTGCTTATGTCTATTGCAAGCATATCAAAACTGTCAGGGATACAGAGCCCTTGGCCCAATTGTCTCCTTAATCTATTTCTAATATTTTTCCAATTGACTCTCTTAGAGAAGAATATCCTCCTGGATTTGAGGATGATGTACAGATGGATATGACCATAGGGAAATACAATGTCGAAGATGTTGGAGATATAAGGATGTTTGAACATGAGGGTTTCATTGTTGATGATGATTTCATCTCTTCCAAAGAGTTTGACACATTTCTATACTAGCATAAAGGAATATAGGTTAGGGCTATTATGAAGGATAAGATAGAGGATGAACAAGCCCAAAGGTTGCAAGAGGAAGTGGACCTTGCTAAAAGGGATATGACACCCTAGAAAGGAAGGTAGCTACTTAAGGATGCTAGTGTGTTGATCTATTCAAGGTGAGATATGAGATCTCCATTGTTGTTTGACGGTTTCCTTAAGAAACAAGACCCTAACAAGCAGATCATACCAGAAGAGATACACAAAATATTTATGGGTTCAAAATGTGATCCACATGAAAAGGCTCTCATAATATGGGCCTTATATCTAAAGGAAAAGAGACCTATTTTGGTTGATATGGATTAGGTTTTTGGCCATTTAATGGTCCAACAGGTTGGGAAAACTGATCCTAGAATCACAGCCAAGTTGAATGTGGATGTGGCAAAATTGAACCAAGAACAAACAAAGTTTTTGGTCAAAGAGAATATTATTTACAAGGGCTTGTATGAGAAAGCTACTGAAGAAGTCCAAAAGTTACAAGCATAGTTATCACAAAAGACTCCTATTATGGGGGATCATGAACTAGATATGGGTTATCAACCTGACTTAAGGGTCTTAGATGATATATCTGATGCTACCTACTGGAGGATAAAGGCCAGAAAGTTAGCCAGGTAGTTAACCAGTGCCCAATAAAAGATGAACAAGTTGGCAAATGATGTGATTGAGCACAAGTTCAAAGCTATGTTTCCATACACTAACCGATATTGTAAAGAATACAAGAACTCTAAAATCTCTAAAAGAGCATGAAATATTAAGGGAGAGATTGCAAGGTGTACTAAAGGACAATAAGGCCATGAGTGCAGAAGAGAAAGCTCAAGGGAACCAATAACTGGTAGAACATGATAGGTACACAGACATATTGAATAAAGATCTCCAGATGTTGGACAAAGACTGTGTTGCAACGATACCGACAATCTACAAGGATGGTGAACTGACCCCATTATAGAAATGGAAAGAGGATTCTGCACTGATTAAGGAGAAGGTAGTGGCTAAATTCAACCAGAATGAGGATATAGCCCCACATATCAACTAGGTGGTGTTTTATCTCTTCTCACTGGAGACAGATATGAAACAAAGGAGTGCAGCCATTAGATGCCATGAGAGTGATGGTTATATTAATTATCTTGACATGCTTAATCTTTTCATCTTTCACTTTGTTAAACAATTATAATTTAGTTGTTAATGATGAAGGGATGTAACTCTTCATAGAATAGGTGTTGCTCACTTATTTATATGAGCAAGTTTTGTAAAAGAAAAGGACATCATTAGAAGAGAGGATATTAGATAGATACTAGAACCTCTGGCATACTATTGTACTATTTTAAAACTTTAATAGAATCAGTTGTGTTTCTCTATTTATGTGCTATGAATTATTCAATTTCTTATAGGCAGTTGTTTGTGATATTATCTAAAGGAGATAAGGTTATTTGTATTCTTGCAGTGAATTTTATGTTTCAATATTATAAACTTGGATTAATAAGATCTACTTGTGAATTGTAATTGTTCCTCATAGTTCTTCCTTGAATGGTCCATTAAGGTAAAGGTTAAATTCATTCAAGCAGTTTTATGATATAAAAATTTAACAGATCTCATAAAAAACAGTAACTAACAGACTTGCCAAAGGGGGTAGGTTTAAAAACTGTCTCACAAATCATACATTGAGTCCTAGGGAAATATAAGAATATGTAGCCGAGACAATAGGAAAGACACTGGTCACTCACAAATCATAATTTCTACCATACCAATCACTTTTACTTTAAAGAAATAGGATTAATTGAGTAGGATATATAGAATCAATTAGAAATAGTGTACACATATAAATTTCAAGCACAAAGATCGAATAGCTTCCATAACATCAATCTTGAACTCATCTAAAAGACATCTATTCCAAGAACCTTTTCCATTTTGAGATAGGGGTCAATTAGATCAAAATAATCAATCTGCTATAAAAAGTATTAGTTATCAAAAGCCACTAGTGAATAGGTATACCCACCTAGGTCTTGCAGAGACTAAAGTGAGAGAGTTAGTAACCAAATAAGTTCACTCTATAAGTTGGCTAAGTCAAATTGGAGGGTTTGATCATAGGAGTTGGCATTTCCTTAGATCCTATCCAATCTATTGATTTGAGATCCAACACGGTATTCTTCATCATTTATGAGATTGTGCAAGGAGACCCATAGAGATGGTAATTCAACCTCAAAAGGTAAGATGGCTTCTGCTCCGTAAACCAGTGAGTAGGGGGTTGCACCTATAGGGGTTCGAATGCTAGTTCAATATGCCCATAGTGCTGGATTGAAACGAATGTGTCAATCATGACCAACATCATTGAATTTATTTTTGAGGATCCACAATATATTCTTGTTGGATGCTTCGGCTTGACCATTGCCTTGTGGGTAATATGGGATAGAAAAGCGGTGTTGGATATGGAACTTCTCATAGAGTTCACAGACATCTCAATTTTTGAAAGGGAGCCCATTGTCTGTGATGATGGACATGGGTACACCATACTAGAATATGATGTAATTAAGGATGAATGAGGCGATCTGCTTGCCGGTGACTTGGGTGAGTGGAACAGCTTCGATCCACTTTGTGAAGTACTTAGTGGCGGTAATGATAAATTTATTACTGTTGGATGAAGATGGATGGATTTTACCGACAAGGTCATGTCCCCATTGACAAAAGAGCCACGGTGTTGTGATAGGTTGTAATTCTTGTGTAGGGGCATGCATCAGATCTCCATGAACTTGGCATTTCTTGCACTTTCTGACTAAGCAGTAGGAGTCCTTCTCTATGGAGGTCCAATAGTATCTAGCTCACATGATTTTCTTTGCTAGTGAAGGACTGCTTGAGTGAGCCCCACAAATTCCTTCATGCACCTCTTCCAAGGATTTTGTTATCTCATCTTGTTCCAAACATATAAGAAGAGTACCATCAAGACTTTAGCTATATAGGGTTTCAACAATGATGGTGTATCTAGCAGTTTGGCGGATAAAGGTTTTTCGTTGGTTGTTTGATAGGTTAGGGGGAAGTGTGTGATCACGTAGGTAAGTGAAAAACTCACCGTACCATGGGGAGTCAAAACCAACAAGGTGACATATCATTTCAGATTTTGGGAAATCATAAGCAGGGATCCAAAGATGTTCTACCAAGAACTCATAGCATGTCAAATTTTATGGAAGATCCAGGAGAGATACAATTGTAGCCATTGCATCGACAACTCAATTTTGATCTCTTGGCACTTTCTTAAATGTGATAGTTGTAAATGAGTCTTTGAAACTATCCACCATCCTTTTGTATGACATGAGCTTATCATCCTTTGTTTGGTATTCATCAGCGACTTATCGGATGACCAACTGGGAATCTTCATATACTTGTAGCTCTTTTAAAGACCATTGTATGGCCAATCTAAGTCCTATGATCAGGGCCTCATATTTTGCTATATTAATTGTGCATGGGAAAGTGAGTTTGTAGGGTTTCAGAATATTGTCACCTTGAGGTGTGATAAAAAGAATACCTTCCCTCGAGCCATGTCTGGTATATGAGCCATCAAAATATAGCTTCTAGGTTTGTGTAGCTATGATCATGAAAATTTCTTCATCCAGAAAGTTGGAAATAAGAAGATGGTTAGCTTTGAGTGGTGCATCAGCCAACTGATCTACAATAACCTATCCCTTGATAGCTTTGTGATCCACATACTCAATATCAAATTAACTTGGAATCATAACCCATTTGACCAAGCGGCTTGTCAATGCTGCCTTGTTGAGTAGGTACTTGAGTGGATCTATCTTGGAAATAAGTTGTACTTTGTGTGTTAACATGTAGTGCATTAATTTGGTGGATACCAAGATAACTTCTAGGCAAGCTCGCTCAATAGGTGTGTAACTTAGTTCATAGCCTACTAGTGTTCAAGAGATGTAGTAGACATCACATTGTTTTCCTTCTGCATTATGCTATGCAAGAAATACTCCTAATGTTGTGGTTGTAGCTGAAATGTATAAAAATAGAGGCCTTCTTGGATCTAGTGGAATCAACAATGGCATATTCATTAGGTAGTAATTAAGAATTTGGAATGCTTGCTGGCATTTTACATCCCACTGAAAGCGGATATTTTTGTGTAACAGATGGGTGAAGGGATGACATTTATCAGCCAATTCTACAATGAATCATCGAATAGATTGTAGCCACCCTTGTAATGTCCTCAGCTGACTGATATTCTTTGGAAGTGGCATGTCCATGATTTCCTTGACTTTCGCAGGATCTACCTCAATGCCTTTACTTGAGACAATTTATCCTAAGAACTTCCTGGAAGTTACTCCAAAGACACATTTCTTTGGATTAAGACAAATGTGATATTGTTCTAACCTGTTGAAGATTTTATCTAGTACTGCAAGATGACCCTCTCTTAGTAATGATTTAGCCAGTAAATCATCCATATAATCTTCCATTATTGTCTGCATCATGTCGTGGAAGAGTGTAGTCATGGCTCTTTGATATGTTCCCCCTGCATTCTTTAGACTAAATGACATTGCATTCCAACAGTATGTTCCCCATGGACATGTGAAAGCAGTTTTATGTTGATCCTCTAGAGAAATTCTAATCTGGTTGTATCCTGAAAAGTCATCCATAAGAGAAAGTATTGCATGACCTGTTGTTCGATCGACAATCATGTCGATGTTTGGCAATGGAAGGTCATCTTTAGGATATGATTTGTTTAAATCTCTGAAATCTATACAGATACAGATGCCCCCACTAGGTTTACCAATAGGTACAATATTGGAGATCCACTCTATATAATTAATCATTCTGATGAAACCAACATCCAAGATCTTTGTAAGTCTAGCCTTGATGAGAACGACAATCTGTGGGTGCATCTTTCTGAGATTTTGTTTGAGAAATTTATCTCCTTCTACTATAGTTAGGTGATACATGACCAAATATGGATCTAAGCTGAGCATGTCTGCATAAGACCATGCAAAGTTGATTTGACGCTTCTGGAAGAATTCCACAAATTTTGGTTGTTCTTCAGGAGTTAATAGAGATGCCAAATGTATTTGGTGAGGAGTCTCAGGGGTCCCACCATTAAATTCCTTTGTTTCTTCTATTAGGATGGTTGATCTCTCCCGATTTGTACTAAAGGGGAGGATGTCAAACCTTTCATCCTCAAGCGCCTCAAAGAGGTTTTCACCTTTGGATACGCTCTTTGTTTTTATTCTTTTGGGATCAAAAAGTGCCATTGTGTGGTTTTCACTAGAAGATCCATGCTTTATTGTAATATTTTTGTAGCTAAAAAATTTGGCATCTACCCCAAATTATGCTACACTGTTAAGTTCAAAGGCAAACCCAAATTTATGATCCTCGCTTGGTATGTTATCCTGTAATTCCAAAAATTCTATGAGTGCCTCATCATTTTGGAAATGGTCAAGGCATGGGGGATTTGGTTGGTTCCATTTAATGAGTTTGAGATGAATGATAGGCATTACTTTATCAATTAAGTAGATTTCATAAGAAGTAGCAATGAGGGTTAATATGGAGTCATGAAGTTCATCGATGGTACTCTCCTTGTCAGATTGGGGTGGAGGATTTGACGTGGGGCCTGTGGAAGTTTCTTCTAGCTCAGGAACCCAAAATTTTTTAATCTCCACTTCTCTATAAATTGGTATATCCTTACGAGGTGGAGGAGGTGATGTGTCTTCCTCATCTGAAGTATTTAAATGCACTGAATCCCATTCCCACTCATGTGAGTCTATCTCAGAATCACTCTCTAGCATTCAATTACTGTACCAAGTTGGGATGTCTTTTGAATTGAATAGTGCATTAGTTACTAGTTTATGTACTATTGGAGGTTGGATTGCTGGTTTTGCTGGTGTTGCTGGTATTGTTAGTGCCATTGGGTAGGTTGTTGGTGTTGTAGATATAGTCAAGGATTGCATCCTTGGAGTAATCGACTGATATGCACGTTTGCTGGGTTTTCCTTTGAATCAAAGCTTAGGAAGAGCTTCTCTTTAAAAACCTTCTCCAATTTTATTTCTTGGTTTCAACCTAGGTTGCAAGGGTTCTTGTCATCCTTTCTTGCAAGGTCCTAAAGCACTATGGCCATAATAGCCCATTCTTTATATTATAGTGAATCCTTTGCCATATTTGTCAGTGGGGAGCTTCCCCTTCAGGATTTCTTTGTTGGGAGGGTCTGTGTAGATCCATTCTACCAGATCTTCATCCATGGTTTACTCCTCTTGACTTCTACCAGGGGTAAATTGTGCCAAAGCACAAGTTCTTTTAGCTAGTGGTGTTTTAAGTACACCTTGGGGCTTTCCATAATTTATAGGAGATGTGAGTAATTGCCCAACACAAAAGAGTTGGCTAAGATTGTATTCACCGGGACCTTCCTCAGCCATTTTCATTTTTAATTTCTGCTGCTTTGGTGTAGGGGTTGTAAAGCTGGAAAGAGAGGCTAGATTTACATATGATGAGGAAGGGATAGCTTCTTTGTTATTAAGTACAACAATCTCTGGCTGATGGTGAAATTTATTACAATATGCAAATGGATTAGCATCACCTAGGATTGTAATTTCTACCCCATTATGTGGAAACTTGATACATTGGTGATAGGTGGAGGTGATTGCTTGCATGGCATGTATCCAAGGTCTTCCTAACAAGAGATTTTAGGGCAAAGGAAGGTATAGAACTTGGAAAACTCTATGCTTTACCACTAGCCCAACCCTGATGGGTAATGTAACAGCTCCTCTGGAAGAACGTTCTACATCATCATATGCTTTGATGGTTATCTTTTTGTTTACATCCATTGATTCTAGTGCATAACCCAATGTTGTGACTAACTACAAGGTGCATATGTTTACGCTGGCTCCATTGTGAATCAAGAATTGGTTTATGAATACTTCAACATGGAGGGAAGCATTATGTGGTTGTTGGAAGGATGTGTTGTCACTTTTGGTAAAAGTGAGACATGGTGATGATTTTTGATTTCCAACCATGGCTTGAAACTGATCTGTGTTGAGGTTGGTGAGGACTAACGCTTCTTGGAGAGCTTGGTCCAAGATTGTTTTATGTGAGGGGGATAAGTGTAAAATCTCTAATATGGAGATAAGGGCTGGCATCTTATCCAATTTCTCTACAAGATTATATTGTTTGGGGAGGGGTGTTGTTCCTTATGGTGCTGCTCGAATAGTAATCTTGTTGTGACACATAACAGCATTGCATGTAGGATTTTGATCTTTTAGGGTAAGAGTTACAACTTGTTTATCCACATCATAAAGGTGATTCATAGTATAATTGTATGCAGCTTGTGTGTAATTGGTTGTGGTATCTATCTTTCTCCCTAAAGTGAAAGGACCCTTTTGATCATGTGATGGAAGTGGATTTTTGAACAATAAGTGATCATCATTGGATTTCTTTGGGTCATGTCCCTCAATTTCAATTTCTCCTCTATCGATAAGATCCTGAACAAGATCTTTTAGTCAATAGCAATTGCTTGTTTTATGCCCTCTTCCTTGGTGAAACTGTGAGGCCCTACCCCGATTCAGTCTGACATTTTCAGTTATTTGCACATTGAGACTATTATGGTTGCTTTATTTTATGCATTATGGACTTAGAACTTATATGATTCCATGATTTGGATCACACTGACATATGTTGATGCTTTATTCCATGCATGATGATTATGAAACTTTAGATATGATTTCTAGAATAGAATTACATTATGATGGTGAATGTCATTATTGGAAATTTGCAGGATTTTAGTTTGACGAAAGAAAAAAAATGATGCATATTTATGAATGGTTCATTTCTGGGAAATTATGTTAATTGCATATGAGAAATTGAATTTGAAACAAATGAGATATTGAATTATTGATGTCAAATGTATGAGTGTTTGATGTGTAATGAAATCCATGTATTTGATTATGTATAATTATGAATATTTGAAGTTACTAATGTGTTAATTGAGATGCGCAGGAAAATTATCCATGTGACCATGGAATTTAATGGAGAACCAAGCCTAGACCAATGTGCGTTTGTTAAGCCGGGAGTTGTCTATTTGGAGAGACAACACCCCTCCCCTTGTAATGTATTTTATTTGTGATGTGTATAATGCTTGAGTGTAAAATTTAATTTATATGTAAATGTGTAATCCTTCAAGAGACATATTCCATGTGTGATTTTTTATATTGTATTTTTGTTGTGTCACTTGACACATGTGCTGATTAAGTGTCATTGATGTGACTTGTCTCTTGGAGGGAGTTTTGTTTCTACCAAAGCCATTCAAAAACTTGAGTGTGGTCCCAAATCTGCCTTGGGTAGGGAGTCATGGGAGTGGTCAACTCAAGCTTGACCCGTAGGTAAACTTCAATGGGGTTTCCAAAGGGTTTAATGGACTCCTAGGGTAAGTTTTTAGGCTTTTCCAAAGGTCCTAAGGGTATACCTATGGGTTAGGGGTGTTTTGAAACATGTGGCTTCTCCCATGTGACTATGAAGTCACTTCAAAAAGTGGTGTTTTCAAGATGCACGAAAATTGAACTTAGAAAGTTCTTCCTAGGATAGAGAACCTTCCCCTTAGGAGTTAAACTCTCTCCCCCATCCTCTTCCACCTTTTCCCTTTCCAATTTGAGTAATGTGCAAGAGTTTGGGAAGGACAACCAATGGGAACTCACACCTCACCCAAGGGGTTGGGAAGTGTGTGAGAGGCCTTCTTAGGCAAGAATTTGCAAACTTAGTGAGTAATCACCCACTCTCCTTTCTGGGAGATTTTGCTTGTTTTGAAAAAGTTAGTAGAAGTTTGGCATTTCTAGTGGAATTTTGGAAAAAGTTAGTGTGGAATTGGGCAGCTCATCCCCAACTAAAATTAGCAAACCTATTGGCAGAATAAGGTAGGTTACTACTTACCTCCTCTTGTTATGATGTAAATAATAGTTTGTGTTGTTTTGTGAAAGGAAAGAGTTGCTTGTAAGATTGTGTTTATGAAGTTTTTAGTTGAAGTTATTATGTGTAGTTTTCTTTTCTATGTATTTGTTTGTGTTTCTTGTTGTTTTTGGGAGTGTCCAAGATCTCCTATCCTTGGGAGGGTAGGAAGATCTTGGGGTGGAAGGAGTTTGACAGCCATGGGTGAGAGGCTCTCCTTATGGAGAGTGTTCTCAAGGGAGTCCTTGGTGACCCTTGATGCATAGCCTTGTGTATGCATTTGGGGGTCATAAGGGGAGCATATATGGCCTTGAGCCTTTTTGGGGGGCATAAGGTTGTGAAAGTATTTGGGTTGCATTTGTGTTGCCATGGGGTGGCTAATGTAGTATTGTTTTTGGGATGCATTCTCCCCATAGGTACTTGGTCCACTTCCACCCATGGAAGAGTCACCATGAAAGTGGTGAATGTGAAGCTTGGGAAAGGGAAATTTGATTGTAAATATGTTCCTATGTTTTGTAGAGGTTTTGCATGTTTGTAACCCGTCTAGTGCTTGGTTCTCCAAGCTCGGGGGTGGCTTCTAGTAAGCCTAGGCTGGGAGGTGAGCTTCCCATGGTCAAAATATGTTTTAATGCAGGTTGTATGGGAATGGGAAAAGATGGATTAAAGAGCTATGTGGCTGATTTTTGTTGCAGAAAAATGTTTAAAAAGATAGGGAAGAAATGGAAGCATTCAATGTGGTAGTATTTTCCTTCAAAAAAATTGTATTATTTCCAAGTTATTGTGTAGAGAAAAAGAAAAGCATTGCTGGGATTTCATCCCATTTGTAATAATATTTATTTTGTATCCTTGTCTATTTGTATTTTATATATGTCAATGAATACTCATGTTTTTCCCTATTGGTAGTTTTGCAAAAGAAAATGAAATATATGATGTTTTCCTATCTTTATTAGTTGCAATGAAAGAAGTAGTATAATAGATTGTATGAAAATTTTATGTTTAACAAAGAAGAAGTAGATGCATTTTATCTTTCATGTATTCTGCAACTAAAATGAAACTACGTTGCTGTAAATTTAAATGCAAACAGTCTATTGTTTATCTATTTAATACCGCAAAAGAAATTTATTAAAAAAATCTTTTATTTTGATGTTGTTGCAGAAAATTAAACTGGTTAGAATAGTCCCTTTCTTTCAAAAATACATTTAGCTTTTAATATTTATAGCCTTCTAAAAATGGATTTGAACATTCTGTTTTTTTTTTATAAAAAAAAATATATATATAATAGGCACTGCCCTGTTAATACTATATAACAACATGATAATCTTGTGAAACCAGCACTTATATATACCTACATTTAAACATATATGTATATATATATATATATATATATATATATATATATATATATATATATATATATTCATATATATATATATATATGTATATATATTCATTTATATATACATATATATACACTGTTTAAACAGAGAACCTGCCAAGACTGAGAAATTTTAACTATATCCAAAACACCCTGTAACTATATATATATACATATATATTTATATATTTATATATATATATATATAAATATATATATATATATATATAAATATATAAATATATATACATATAAAAATATACAAAAATATATACATGTTCCCATTTAAAAAAAAAAAGAAACGAAAATGAACGTTATTTTTTTGCGTTATTGTCTTATTTCAAACTGCAGCAAAGGAGATTGCTTGGAGCCGAACCACTGCGAATCGCAGTGGCCGGCGGTGGCGCGGGAGCCGCCCCGGCCGCCACTGTGGTTACCCACAGTGGGCGGCGCCCGGCCGCGCTGTGGGTAGCCACAGTGGCGCCCGGGGGGGAAACCCCCGCCCACCATTGACTCCGCTCGCGTTTAAACATGCACGCGCTGTTAAACCCGTTCCGCCTCCTTCGTCCCTCTGCCTGGTCCCTCCTCTCGCGCAGCCTTCGCCCATCCGCCCCCGGTAAACCATAGGAAAAAAAAAAAATGGGGAAAAAGGGGGGGTCTCGGCCGTGAGAATCGGCCACTGAGCGCCGCCTTTCCATGGCCGCCGACCTACCCTGCACACAACACACAGCACAAAATAACAAACAAAGAAATAAAAGAGATGCTTTTAAAAAAAAATTGCCCTAACCCTAACTACGGGTTAGGGCAACACACCCCAAGCCTTTAAAACAAAATATGGGTGTGGTGGGAAGTTCATTTTAAAAGGGGGGGGGGGGGATTATTTCTTTTAAAATTAAAGGAGGAGGAGTACCTCTTTATTCCCCTTCCTAATGATATTTAATTATCAAACTCATACGCATAAGGTTATAAGTGAATATATAATTATATAAAAATATATGTATAAACATAAATATAAATATTTGTATTTATATATATATATGTCTAAGTAGGATTAAATGGATATATAATTTGTGATAACATTTGTTAGGTGGTAAAGTTAGGTTACGAATACTTTTGTTAAATATAATTATTGGACTATTGTAGAGGAAATATTTATAAAAAGGGATTTTATCACTCAGGTAGATTAAAAAAATAATATAAGGGGGTGTCAACACTAAGTTTTCTAGTAGGGCCAAGAGGGCCAAATATTGTGTATGATTATAACGTGATTTTTAAATTCATGGGGGGTTTCATTTATATAAGGTGTTTAAATAACGAGGTTAATAAAATTAGGAATCCTGGTGGATTAAGATAGATAAATAAGATAAATTTTAAAAAAGCATATGGTCGAGATTAATTCGCCATTATGGGATACTAATTATTAATTAATAAAGCTTAGTGAATTTCCGTTTTGGGGGAAATTTTAGTTCATTGTTAACTTAGTTACCCTCTCTTCCCAAATTGGATTTAATTACCTGACTGACTCAAACATAGTTATGACCTAACCCAAAATGCATTATTTATTTAGGTTAATCGCACTAAGTTGCATTATTTTAATTTAGTTAGTCGATAATTAGTTGAGTATTTAAAAAAAAAAAAAAATTTCCGTTCATGCCCCAAGAGTGGGCATGACAGAAACTCACAATGTCCATGATCTCGCCATCATGGAGGCTTGACTTGAGGCTCATAATTGGATGTTTTTGGTAAGGTCACAAGATTGGAGGATATTAATTGTCATAAGATTGTTTTGATAGGTTCCCCTAAGGGTGTATATGTGTGTTTTGGCTTATAGTTTTGTTGCTTTTGTTTTGGTTCCTCTTGTTGTGTATTGTGACCTTGATTTTGTGGATTATTAATGGTGTTGTTGTTAGGAGGGGGATTTTGTCCTACAAACTAGACCACAGGTTATGCAATTTTTATTTTTCTTGTGTCCATTATCCAATCATTAACAACGTTCTTCTTTTTGTTCCAAAATTTTGGTTTGTCGCTATTATAGTGTGGACGAGGACCATCTTTGTTTTGATTATAAATTTTGATAAGTCCCTTTTTGATGAGGGCTCTTTCACATTTGAGCCCTTGAGTTATCATTTCTTCAAAGGATTTTGTGCCTTTCATGTCCAAATGAAATTCCATTTCATCATTTAAGTTGGAAATGAAAATTTCCACTAATTCTTGCTCAGGCAGATGAAGGGAGGGTCTGCTAGACAGTTGTCTCCACCGTTGTAGGAAATTTGAGAGAAACTTCCCTAGTTTTTGTTTTGTGTTGCACAAATTTGCCATCGTGACATCACGTTCTATGTTGTGTGCATAATGATAGATGAATTTTTGGATCAGTTCTTCAAATGTTCTAATACCACCTAGCAGTCATGAAAACCATTGTGTGGTTGTGCCTCCCAAACTTTGTGGAAAGAGGAACATTAGATGTGTGTCCTCATAGGCCACCTCTAAGCAAGTTGAGTGAAATTATCATACATGGTCCCTAGGATCTCCTTTGCCTCAGTATTTTTCAAATTTGGGTGTTTCGAACCCTCATGGAAAAGGTGGCAGAAGCATGTTCCTACCAAATGGATAGGGACAAATGTCATTAAGTGAGAATCGAGTGGTCTTCACACCATTGTTCAGTTGTTAAGAGATATTTTCTACTTGTTGCCTCAACATGTCTATTTCTGAAGGGGGAGGAGGAGGAGGAGGATTCCCTTAATGATTAGCATCATAACGGAAGTAGTCTCTACCTCCTCCACCATTGTGATGGCTATGTTGCTCAGATTTTTGTCATATTTCTATTGTATCAAAGTTGGAGGGTAGTTTGGCACCCTCTTGAGCGAGTTTTAAGAAATGACCATTGGCATTGTTTCTAAGAATTTCATCAAAGAGTCTGTTGAATTTTGTATTATGTTGTGCTCTTTCTATATCTTCTGGAGTTGGGGTGTTGGGTTCTTCATCATTAGTGCCTCCTCCAAAGGCCTCATGATAGTCATTGAGGTTTTCTTCCTCTTCAATTTCTGGTTGTCGATTTCTCATTGATCTTGTTTGAACCATGGTTTTAAAAGTTAATGTTGTGAAAATGACTATGAGGTGGTGATGAAATGTTTTATGGAAGACAAGTTTTTTGAAATGTTTGGCGGAAGATAGATCTTTAATACTGAAGGTTGAATGCCAACAAAGTTCTTTGTGAATTTCTTTTGTGTGTTTCAACAATTTGATGTGATGAGGTATAGCAAGGTTTGAGATGTGTTACAATCCAAGCTACCTAGTAATGAGAGGATGCACTCATAAACTAGTTTTAACCTATCTAGATGTGTATAAATGCCTCTTAGGATAATTTATCCTAGATGTAGAGACACTCTAAAATGATTTATTGGTTTATTTAAGCAATATTTGAAAGGACTAAGGACAAGACCTCTTTGTGTTTGATAGTTGAATGATTTTTGTGATGTTTGAATGTGAAAGTGGATAGGATATGTGTCTCAATAAAAGATTTATATTATGAAGGGGGTTTCTACTTCTTCCTCTCTCTCAAGGGTTTGTGGCTCCTCTCGAGCTTCGTTGTATGTGATACAAATTTTAGGAAAGAAAGTAGGATTGATCTTGCCCCCTTTGTTCTTTCGATAATCAAAAGCTCTATACTGAGTAAAATCTCTATTGCTCAAAGGCTATTTATCAAATTAGTTGGATTTGCCTTGAAGGTACAAGAACATATGACACAAGAATACTCTATGTGAGAGAAAGAGTTGTCTATTGATATAGAAATAATTCCTTCTTTTGATAAGGGCCTTTGAACCAAGTTGTCTCTTCTTCAATTTTATCCTTTGATGAAGATTTCATTTTCTCAAGATATGAGTAATGGTCATACAAACTGATACCTTGTTTCACTTATTGAGGTATATTTGTTTGTCAATTCTGATGTAGATTTGTTGTCAGTTTTGATGTGGATTTGTTGTATGGATACTTTGTTTCAATTTGTTTTAAATTCTTTGACAAGAAAACATAGCAAGCACACAAGCACAATAATCTTTCCCTTTTTCAATAAAGGCACAACAGGTGTGGGTCTAAATCAACCCAATCATGAACTTTTTGACCCTTTATAAATGTTTTATATGTATCCAAGGCCTAAAGTCGGCGCAATTTTTGACTGATCTGAAACAAGACAAAGACAACTCAATCACTTTTTATCCCTAAGGTCATGGCCAATTGCGATATTTTCAGCCCACATCTTGATATTTATTAGACTTTGGTACTACATACCTTATGTATCCCACCATGGCAGGTAAGGATGTGATATAATAATTCTTGCACTAGCATAATAGATAGATGATCCCTATGATGGGGGAGTCACCACTTTCATCAAGCTACAAGTAGCCTTTCAAAAAGCCTTGTTTCTACTCAAGGAAATATGTATGGTGAGTATCTTGGGAGAAAAACCTTCTATGCTCTTGCACTGAACTTGTCACAAATATCCTCAATCAATAGAATGGTGGGATTCTAAAATAAGAGGTGTCTATTAATGTTTCATGTCTTTGGACGTAAGTTCATTCTGCAGTGACTCACTTAAGAGCCTTGTAACTTGTGGTGAGGTCCATATATCCTTTTAGCAAGTTACACTATAGGAACAACTACACCTAAGGCTACAACTTTCTCTCTCACATGATTTCTATAGAGGCTCAAAATATTTTTCACGCAAGGTCATTCCCAAGAGTGATGTGTCTCTTGGCAAGCCTCTCTTATAAATAGAAAATTTAGAGTGTTACTAACACTTTTCTCTTGCACCTAGGACCACAAGAGCCAAGGGAGAGGATAGTGTTTGTTAGAAGTGGGACCACTCTATAGTTTTGCACAAGTGTGCCAAACATGAAAAACACTTGTTCTTTTTAACCTTTTATTGCAATATGATCTATTTGCTATTTGGAGATGTGGCTCCAACAAACATGGTGTTCTTTTTATCCTTAAAGCAATTTTTTTTCTAACTAGGAAAGTGAAATCCTGGTCAACAAAATGAAAGCACCTTTGTTTAAAAAAAAATTGCTTTGTAAAAAAATGGACAAGTTTGATTGTTCTTTTTAACTTTGCAAATAAACGATTGATTGCAAATTTTATCCTTTCAAGAAATGAAAGATTTGTTGTTCTTTTTAAGCCTAAATTTAAATCTTTTTTCCCTAGCTTACAAGAAATCAAAGTTGTTTGATTTGTTGTTCTTTTTACCTTACAATAAGATTCTTTTTAATCCCAAATGAAGGTGTAGTTGATTTTTAGCCCAAAATGAAAGATGAGATTCTTTTAAACCAAAGGAAAGTGAATTCTTTTTACCTAACTTGAAAAGTTAGAAAGAAAGAAAACTCCTAATTCTAACTCCTCCAATCCTGCCAGAGATTGCTAGTGACCTACAAGAAGAAAAAGTTAGCGAAATCTCTAATGTTTTGGTGGGCTTCCACAAGCCTAAGTTTAACTTTTCGGTTACAATTTTTTTTTTTTTTAACGCTCTGTTACAAAACTACTACTCTATGAGAACACAAAAGTGCTACTTTGGACAAAAGCACCGAAGTAGTTACAAAAGTGCAAAATAAATGACAACACTAAAATATGAAAAACATTGCTAATTTAAAATGTTCAATAGAATTAAAAGACTGACAAACAAAGAGCGCAAAAGCACTAGATTATTACAAAAGCATTAATTGATTAACAAAAATGCTAAAAGTATAAATAAAGTGCTAAAAGTGTAGAAAAAGCTCTAAAACTCACACAAAAGTGCTAAAAATATTTAGATGATAGCGCCAAAACACAAGACAAAAGTGCTAAAGCGCAACCTATGTGTGAAAATTATAAGAAAAATCATGAAAAAGTCAGTTTGAAAGATCAAAAGGTTGTGTGTTCGATTCACGTTGGGTTCACCAAATGATGCACACTAAAAAGGAAGGCATAAGACACAAGTTCAAATTGTTAGTATGTTAGTAACAACAAAAATGAAAGACAAATGAGCTTATGTATCTAAACATGCATATCAAGAGAGATAAAAAGAATACAACAAGAAGCATACACAAATGAAATAGGGAAAGAAAACACCTAAGATGCTCCCCAACATTCCCATAGTTGATCCTCCCTTGATCCTCTCCTCTCCAAGGCCCACATGAATGTAGCTCTTAGCTTTAAATAGTATCTATGAATGTCTTATGAAGATTCAAGATTATTATGAAAATGAGAACAAATGCCTATGCAAGTTTAAATAAGCTACTATGAGAAAGCACCTAATTAGTCTATGTTAATTTTAGCAAAATACAAAGCAAATGATTCTAAATGCTCTCTTAAAAATTACTATAAGTTTGATGCACAAAAGGTTTTTGATCTTTAAAATGAGGAATGAGATCTATATTTATAGGGAAGATAGGGCAATGGATGATCAAGATTGAGTAATCTTAACAAGGGCCAGGATTGATGGGTTTGTGATCCATGTGATGACTTTCAACCCAATCCCATGATGACAAATGTCAACATGAGATGGCTTGAGAGAAGAGGGAAGAAACATCAAATGCTTGAGATGACATGAAGGTTACCCTAGGAGGGTTTGGTTAGGCTTGGGTTAATAAATACATATTTTATCGAGTGAATAATGCATTTATCCAATGGATAAACTCTTGTGCAAGAGTTAATGGAGATAACCATGATCAAAGCAATAAATGCTTGAAGAGACCCATGAGTTAAATGGGGATTGAGTTAGAGGTAAAGTATCTAACCATGTGGGTGAGTTGAGTTAACCATTAGCGGTTATGTAAGAGCCATAAATGGTTATGTAAGAACCATTAATGCTTTGGAAGACTTTAGGGGTGAACTTGTTGAAGACATAAATCCTTTAATGCATTTCAAAGACTTTGGAGGGTTTGGTGGGTGAAAGAAAATAGGATTTTAATTGAAATAAAATTCATTTATTTCAACTAAAATTGTGCAACTTGCATTTGTAGGATAATGCAAGTGGGGGGGGTTTAGGGATTTAAATAAATATTTATTGAAATGAGGAAAGGAGGTTTTTTAATTAAACAATTATTATTTATTCATTTAATTGATTGTTGGAGTATGGTTTAATGAATTAATTTAAATAAATTGAAAAATTTATTTAATTAATAGGAGAATAGGAATTGTTGACTGATGATTAAATAATCAAATAAATACTAAATATTCATTTAATTAAGTGGATAGATTTATGTGTCTATAGCGTCAAAGTCATTTTTCTAGTTGGGACATGCCATACAACAAACGTTAATTTTGGGAAGTGAAAGGTAAAATATTTTTGTTCTCAAGAATTCTTAAAAAATTTCACTAGCTCTGCATTTCACTTTTATCCTAAAGTAGTTGATCTTAAAATGTGTAAACTTCATTTCATATTTGTAATAGGTATTGATCGATCTAATCCTTACAATTGCCAAACAATTGTTGTTATTAGAAGTTTACATCAAGTGATGACTACAGGACACCACAAGCCTCCATTGATTAAAGTAAGAGAAAGAACATGCTTTTGTGCTGACTGTGTTGAGGACAATCCAATGAGTTAATGCGAGAATATTGCAAATGGATATATCTCACAATGGGATATGAAAGAGTTAATGCGATCAATTCGTCATCGATCCTTGTCCTCTTTTCAATCTTGTCATCTTGCGATTGATTCATCATCGATCCTTGTCCTTTGATCAAATTGTCATTAATCTTGTCATCATGCGATCGATTTTGTCATTGATCGTGGTCATTTTCAATCTTGTCATTTTGCAATCTATTTTGTCATTGATCGTCGTCTTTCTCAATCATGTCAATTTGGATCAATTAATCATTGTTCCTTGTCAATTGGTGCATTTATCAATCAAATCACTTATCAGCATTGGTATCAAGTCAGAATCATGATCAAATCGATCCTTCAATCACGACCTAATTGTCATCCTTGCATTGCTAATTCATCTTCTAGGGTTTCATGATTTAATCATTTAACCTTGTATGTCATTTTCTCCCTCTAGGATTAATAAATTATTTATTTATCCTAAGTCTTCATGTCACAATTAAATGTTCATTTAATTGGCTAACTAATTATTCCTCTTTTTGTGAATTAATAAATAAATGACAAATTATTAATTAATTTACCTAATTTCTCCTAGTTCCTGATTTCCTAATTTTCATCAATTTCTTAATTCCTAATTTTCCTCTTTTTCTAATTTCCTAATTTCTATTTCATCTAATTTCAATTCTCTCCTATTTTTCTCCTAATTTCATGGGAATGACATTTTAATTTGTCATAATTTGTCATAATTGACAATCAATCAATTTGACATAATAATGTGTCATAATTTTGTCATAATTATCAATCAATCAATCTTGCATAGAAAGTGCAAAATTGTCATAATTTGTCATAATTGTCATTCTTGATTTGAATTTCCATTCGAATCTCTTCATGCTAATTTGATCTTTTCTCCAATTTGTCTATAAATTGGATGAATTTCTTCAATCAAGATCCCTGCTACCTAGTCAAATCAATCACGCTTCGAGTATTCTTGTGCTACAATCTTGTCTACTTGCTTTCACATCATGCTTATGCACTAGTAGGTGAGATCCACAAACAAATCTATTTGAAGGAGAAAGAAGGACAATGGAGCCACATGAAGGAGACATTCAAGTTTGCAATGGTTTGCGTTTGAATTGATGTCTTGTTTTCATGTCTTTATTGAGTGTGTTTAGGATTGATCATTGCATTTTAGCTTTTGTGATTGAGCTAGACTAATCTTTACTTGCTTTGATGATTTTTGAATTCCTACATACATTAATTGGTGAGCCCGACATGAACCCCATGTGAACTAACTCCCTAGTCATGCTTTTGAGTGCTTTTGAGTTGATTTGCAGGTTAAAAACCCAAGAAAAAATGTAATGCAAGGTTTTCTGGGAACTTCTGTGCCTGTGTGAGACAATCTATGCCTGTGTCAAGAATTCTGTGCCTATGTCAAGGACAATCTATGCCTGTGTCAAGCATTCTATGCCTATGTAAGTCTAGAAACAGAGGTAAAAAATGCAGTGTTTTTACTTGAAAATTGTTTTGTTTTGCATTCTGTTTCTGCTTTTTGGTTTTTGGTACTGATTCTCTGTGTAGCACCTTGGCATTATGCATGTCAAAGACAACAAATGAAACTACTAACACATTTTATGCAGGTTCGATAGTCGAAGACTAAACATATCAAACTTCTGGCTTGGGTTTTGCAGGTTACCTTGGACTACGACTAAACTTTGTGTTTGCAATTAATATTTAGGCACCTATTATGATTTTTAAATAGGATGGAATGAATGTATGTTTTCTTTGATTGTTGAGTTTGACATTGGAGTAGGAGAGTATGCTCTCATCCTTCTTAGGGTGATCAAAAATCCAGATCTTTGATACCATGCTCATGTTTTTAATGGTGTGTCACCTTTAGAGGGCTTGCCTTCCTGACCATTTGCTTTGGTAAGCAAGTGACAATCGTGAGAAGGGAACGACCCAAAGTGAGTACAGCTAGAATACCTTGGCATTCTAACTCACTATAAATAAATACCTGATGAGCGAAAGCTTTGAAGGAAAGGTTACATGGGAATTGCAGTTACTTGGGAAGTGATGACCCTTGAACTCTTTCTCATATCAACATCTAAGTAGGACCTCACATTCTAAATCATGCTTGCATGACTACATTTGTTTGGTATCTTGGTGGGCTTAATGTCTCAATCATGCTTGCGTGACACCAAGGAGTAACTCTTAACAGAAATCCTTACTAAACACCTTGTATTTAGAGGCCAAAAAACCCTTCTAGTTGCTTAAGAAGGACAAGTTCGGATACTTGGAAGAGATACTAAGTTCACCATGGGGAGATTTCCATGGGGACTGATGCTTGGCTGCCCTAAGAAGTGAGTGCCGTGGAGGGGAGCCCGTGGGGTCAAGCATCTATGTATTCTCCTTGAATCCCATAATGAGTCTACCTCTCAAGTACCTAATGTCCTTGCCTACCATAAGAAATGTGTCAATGAGCATGATTGTCTTGAGTCTAAGTTAAAATATCTTGTCTTCTTTACTTGTCAAAAGTTGATTTGTGTCTTATTTCAAAAACAAAACAAATTGATTCAAAACAAGGTTAAACACAAGAATATTTCATTCAACAAAGTTCAAAACACCTCCAAACATGGTTGTCAAACATTTTTCAAAATCTTGTCTCAACATTCATGTCACTTAGATTTAGGTTCATCCTAGGTTTGCATTTTGCAAGCTCATTGGCAACTACCAAGGTTAGGTTCCACCTAGGTCATACTCCTTTGCATATCAATAAGGGTTATCCATTTGCATGTGTCCTCTTGCATTAGAGTAATACCATTGTCACACATTCACATTTGCATACCCTAGGTCTATTTATTAAGCTTAGGTCATTATCATATCATATTAGGGTCATTTTTAGAGTAATTGTCCCTTTGCATATAGTGTCAAAACTAGGTTTTGTCATACTTGAGTAATCCAAATCTTTGATAAAACCCTAAGTCATTGTTAGGAAGTCTAGACCTTATTAAACCTTTTCTCTTTTGTCATTATTGTCATTTCGTCAAACCTAGCTTAGTATCCAAGCATATAGGGGAGACATTGTCATTTTGTCCTTTTGTCACTTGGTCCTTTTGTCCTTTGAGGTCTAGACATCATTTCAATTTCCTAAGGGTCTCTCTTTTAGATTTGCATTCAAAAGTTTGTCAAAGTCTTCAAAAACAACCAAAAACATAGATTGCATTTTCATCTATTTAGTTTGCATTTAGTTGCATATCATATATTATCCTTGAAAAAATCCAAAAATATTGCATTCGCATAGTGACATGCCTGTTGAGACAAGGTCAAAATCTAAAAAGATGGGTGAACCAACGTATCAACCCATTGACAACATATCAAATTCACAGTTTCAAACTAGTCAAACAGTACAAATTGAAGGTTCATCAAACACATCATTACCACCATATGGAATGGTTCAACTTGGACCACCTCCATTATATGAACCTATGTTTGTACCCATGAAACCAGGACATGGGAGTGTTCCACCAACACCAAGAGGAAATGCACCTTTCGATTGGAATCAACCAAACCTACAACATGAAATTCAAACATTACATGAGGAACAAACTCGTTCACAAGGATTTGGTTCAGATCAAGGCATTCAACAAGAAATAAATCCAAATGTCCAACCAGATTCTTCATCAGATTCTGATGCTTCTGATGATGTTGATATGTTCCTTCAAGATCCAAAGTTGACAAAAAAGATGGATAAATTCTTGAACAAGGTCTTTAAAATGTTCCCACAAAAATATCTTAACATGATGAGTAATGTGGCTTCCTCAAATGAGCAAATTAATGTGCAAACACAACAATGTGGTGAGCTGTTAAGTTTCTCTCTACATCCAAATGAAGAAAATGTGCAACAGGAAATTCAACCTACCTTGATGAGTAAATGTGCTTCAAAGGCATTGACTGTGACTATTCCTCAAAAGTCACCATTTGAGACAATAAATAATCCATTATTTAACACAACACCTGTAACACAAGATCAAATGAGGACCACGCAAACATTGACAACTATTCCTCAACAAGAAGTGGTTCCTCACATGCATAAAATTGGATCAAAATCTAAGATGTAAGAAAGCTTCACGACTGGAATGCTTGATATCACCAATGTCCAAAACAATTCCACAATGCAACAAGGTTCTTATGTCCTGTTAAGATCAATATATTTGCCAAACACTCTGGTGACAGATCCTTCGATAATGGTGACACAAAGAGCTATGGATAGTGGTGTGCACCAACAACAAATGTTTCAATAATTGAGTAATACACAAATGGTACAATCGAATGTGCAAACAAACAATGCACAACAACAACAATATCACATTCGACAACAAATTGCAGTGCCCTCTGCACCATTACAAGTTAATGCAAACTTGCAACCACCACAATGGATTGGACAAACCACACAACAAGTTAATGCAAGTGCCATACCCCATCTTAAGGAGAAACAACAAAAACCACCCAAACAAAGTTTTTTGCAAATGATGGGATTTACACCATGGCGACAACAATTGGCACAAAGTTAGCAAATTCTAATTCATTAGCATCAACAGCAACATGTGCCTCAATATGTGCCAAGACAAACAAGCTATCATACTTCACAACCGCAATTGGCGCTGGTGCGATATCAACCTAGGCTACAAGAAGCACAGCAACAAGGTCAATATCAAGGCATGACACAACCACAACAACAAGAGGCGTACCAAGAACATTATATGCCAGAGACACCAAAGACAGCAATTTTAGAGTATCAACAACCGATCGGAAACACGATGTATCAACAAAGAGTACCCACCGGGATTAATGATGGACCTCCAAAATTTGATACAATTGTGCAACAACTTGAGAAGTTGCAATGACAAGTTGACGCATTAGAAACTAAAGGAACAAATAAGTTGTATACAGATCAGGATTTATGTCCTAATCCATTTGACAAGAGTTTATACATGCCTCCATTCCCTAAGCATTTTGAGGCACCTAATTTTGAGAAATATAAAGGGAATGGCAATCCAAAAGATCACATTCGAGCATTTTTCATGGCATGTACTGAAGTGAGTTATGAGGAAACATATTTAATGCAATTATTTGCATGAAGTCTCATGGGACAAGCTATGGATTGGTATTCGCATCTGCCAGGAAACATAAAGACTTGGTCGGAACTAGCTCAAAAGTTTATATCTCATTTCACGTTCAACATCGATAGTGACATGACCATGTTAGATTTATGCAACACCAAGAAAAAGCAAGGTGAACCGTTGGTGACTTTCTTGCAACGATGGCGAAGCTTGTATAGTCATTCTTCCATAGATATACCTAAAGAACAACAAGTGAATTTGTTTATCCAAAATTTGGTCCCAGAAATGATGTATGAACTAAAATTGAAAAGTCCTAGTACTATTGAGAAACTCATTAAGAAAGGGATGAACATTGAAACTGCTCTTATAGCCAAGGGAATCATTAAGCTCAATAAAGACAGTGACAACACAAACAATTCAGGGGACATAAATAGATTTTGGTATAAAAACAAGAATGTCACTAATGATGGAGTTGTTGATGCAAGAGCAGTGAATGCAAATCAACCCCCGTTCACAATCAAGAAATTGAGTGTTCCTAATATTTCAACTATGGAACAAAATCAAACACCAATGAGTAATGTTACTCAACAGCAGCAATACCAACAACATACTCAACAATACACTCAACAATATAATCAACAACAAGGCCAACAACAAAACCAGCAACACAAACCTTTCCGATCGAGGGATGGGCCTCCTCGACAATTTATGCCATTAGGAGAGCCTATTGAGTGAGTAATGAAATAATTAATACAAGCAAAATTTATCAAGCTACTAGATATCAAGGAAGAACCAGTGGTAAAACCGCATTGGTGGAATGATAATGCATATTGTGAGTACCATCGGTCAAAAGGACATAAAACCACGTCATGTTTTCAATTGTAACATATAATTCAAGACTTGTTAGAGAAAGGAGTAATTGAGGTAGATCCGCCCAACACGACCTCTAACACTGATCATACAATTTTCAAAACTCCTTTGCTTGATCATGACAAGGGTAAAGCATCTTCTTCAAACTCTACCCAAATAGAAAATTATGCAAAAACTGGTTATAACAATGTCATCAATTGTTTTCGAGCTTCAAATGAGTATGTTTCGACTATATGAATAAAGGAACAAGATCCTTCTTGCGCGGTCACCACTCGTCGATCCAAAATAGTCTTGAAAGTAGCTCCTGCAGCTCCTCCCAAACCAACTCTTCCAAGTCAGTATAATCTCTTGGATCATCTAGGAAAGACACCTGCACAAATATCAATCGTTGAGTTGTTGAAAATGTCCCCCACGCATCGTGCAGTCCTAGATAAAGCTTTAATTGAGTCCACTATCTCGACAGACATTGATGTTGACCAGTTTCAAGCCCGAATTGGACATCTAGCTATTTCCCAAAATGTCACATTTTCTGATAATGATATCTCACCTGATAAGCTCCCTCATAATGATCCTTTACACCTTGAAGTCTTTGTCCATAATTGCAAAATTCGACGAGTCTTGATAGATGGCAAAGTGGGTCTTAATATTTGTACCTTGAGAGTGGTCATTGGCCTTGGTTATATAGAAAATGACATTGATGCTTCCAGAAGAATAATAATCAAAGCATATGATGATGCTAAGTGCCCATCTAAAGGGATAATTACATTACCTATCAGAGTCGATCCAGTGATAGAAAACACTTTCTTGCAGGTCTTAGACCTCGATCTCCCTTACAATATGATTCTTGGCCATCCATGGATCCATGCAATGAAAGCAGTTCCATCCACCTATCATCAATGTTTAAAATATCCTTACAATGGAGCTGAGATAACAATTCCAGGAGATCCTAATCCATTTCAATTTTGTGCCACCCTAAAGGATTCCCCTCAGTAGCAAGTCCCAGTCAATAGAGAGGCCCACTCACACAGTTATGTGGATCCTAATGAATTGTTAGATGCTGTCAAAGGAAAATTGAAGATACAGGACCAAGGATGCAGAGAATATTCAATGGATCAAACATTCCTCATCAGGAATTTACCAATATCTCCAAAATCATATGGCAAACCACATTTGTTGCAAAAGGAACCTAAAGTAGTTATTCAATATCAGCCTCCCACTACATTTACAAGATGGGGTGAACTTGACAAAGTAACTTTAGATGATGATGTCATAGATTGGCTTTATAAGGATCCAACTGAGACCCCACCTGTTAGGTTGCCAGTGGAACGATATGGCAAAGGATTTACTATGCTGCAAAAGAAAGGATATGATGGCTACAGTGGCTTAGGCCCAGATAAGAAGGGAAGGCTAGAACCTGTTATACCCAAGATGCGACCTCCAACTTTAGGGTTAGGTTTTGTACCATTGTGAATTGGATCCTCATCTACCAAAATGACCACGTGTGGGAAAGGGCGTGACTCTGATGATGAAATAACACCTGAGGATACCTGACCCGAAACTGATTCCAATGAATGGGAGTGGAGTTCTTTTTCTTCTAGCTCCTATGCCCTTGACAATATTTTCCTTGACCCTGATAATTTGCCTATGGAAGACAAACATGAAATAACTCCCCTTCCTAAAACATGTCCTAATGCTTGGATAGAGTCATTCTGGGACCCAAGCTCTAAATCCGACACGAGCAGTTTAGATAGTGATACCACAGATGTTTACATCTTTACCATCTCAGTCCTCTCTCTCCTAAAAACCGATGATGACATGCCCCTCATCTATCCCCAGCTTATCCAACATGACCAACAAGAACCACTCACATTGGATTGTTTTCAAAATGATGAAGCAATTGCAGAATTCCTTAGACTATGGGAAGGCATACCACAAGGTGATCATAAGGTAGGATTTGCTATTGATCTAGATTCCACAACATATTTTGGGGAGTCAACTCCATCTTCCAGTCATCAAAATGAAAAAAGAAAAGAAAAAGTAAAAAATCAAAAGAATAGGTGTTTGAGTGAAAACCGTAAGGCACTCTCTGATCATACAAAAGTAAAAATAAAAGACATACCTGCGGGTGAAAACCTCTCTGAGGCACCCAAAGGTGGAAGAGTGGACATACCCCTATCAAGTTAGGACAAATCAACATTGCTTGTGGAAATGACTGAGGAAATCAATTTGGGTACACCTGACAACCCTAAGGTCATTCATTTTGCTGCTTCTCTATCAAAATAGGAAAAGATAGATTTTGTCAATTTCTTTCTTGAGAAGAAGATCAGCTTTGCATGGTCCTATGCAGATATGCCTGGCCTTGATCTAGAATTAGTCCTTCATCACTTGCCATTAAAAGCAGATGCCAAGCCTATCAAACAAAAACTTAGAAAGATGCACCCTCAGGTGGCTCTTTTGGTCAAGGTGGAACTAAAAAAATTACTAGATGTGGGCTTTATTAGACCCATTGATTATGTAGATTGGATTTGAAATTTGGTACGAGTTAGTAAAGTAACTGGGGGCATCAGAATCTATACAGATTTTAGGGATCTCAATAAAGCATGCCCTAAAGATGACTTTCCATTGCCAAACATAGACATCATAGTTGACATGACTACTGGATATGAGATGCTCTCATTGATGGATGGTTTCTCCGGCTACAACCAAATTCGCATCACTCCTAAAGATCAACATAAGACTGCATTCACCTATGCTTGGGGTACCTACTATTGGAATGTGATGCCCTTTGGTCTTAAAAATGCAGGTGCAACATATCAAAGAGTAATGACGATAGTTTTTCATGATTTCATGCATACTTTGATGGAGGACTATGTTGATGACTTATTATGCAAATCTATCACTAGAGATAGTCATCTAGCCATCCTGGGCCCAATCTTTGACCAAATGGCGACCTACAAGCTTAGACTCAATCCAAAGAAGTGTGTCTTTGGTGTCACAACTAGCAAATTACTAGGGTACATTGTTTCTCACTGAGGCATTGAAGTCGACCCGGCCAAGGTTAAAGCAATAATGGACATGCCTCCTCCTGCTAATCTCTATCAACTACGAAGTCTGCAAGGAAAGCTCCAGTCAATCCGTCGCTTTATAGCTCAGTTGGAAGACAAATGTCATCCATTCCAGGATCTATTGCATAAAGGAGTTGCTTTTAAATGGATTGAGCAATGTCAATCAGCCTTTCAAGCTCTCAAGGACTATTTGCTGTCGCTGCCTATCCTAATGCCTCCTATAGAAGGAAAGCCATTTATATTATATATTTCTGCAACTGAAACGACACTAGGAGTTCTCTTGGCTCAACAGGATGAGAATGGCAAAGAGCGAGCTATTTATTATATCAGCCAGACACTAGTAGGCTATGAGCTGAATTATTCAACTATTGAACGGGCATGCTTAGTAGTGGTATTTGCAACACAGAAACTCTGACATTATATGTTAAATCACCAAACATTGCTGGTTGCAAAAATTGATCCCTTGAAATATTTGCTTAGCAGAGCATCTTTGACGGGTCGCCTGCAAAGTGGGTTATGATCCTCAGTGAATTTGATATTGAGTACATGGAGCGAAAGGCAATAAAAGGACAAGTCATAGCAGATCAACTTGCAAAGGCTCCTATTTATGATGATCATCCCATGTTGACGGATTTTACAGATGAATTAGTCTTTGCTCTCACATCTTCTAATGAATGGAAGTTATACTTTGATGGGTCCCATACCAAGTTTGGGTCCAGAGCAGGCATCTTTTTTGTCACCCCTCAAGGTGATGCTATTCCCAAGTCCTACAAAATAACATTCCATTGTACCAATAACATTGCAGAGTATGAAGCACTAGTCATAGGACTCCGAGTAGTGGTCCACTGGAACATCACACATTTACAAGTCTATGGAGATTCTCAATTAGTCATTCGTCAAGTCAATGATGACTACGAAACAAAAGATGAAAAACTTATTCCCTACAAGCATATGGTAGATTTCTTCAAGACAAAATTCACGGCTATCCATTTCAGTCAAGTTCCAAGAATGCAAAACAAGTCGGCAGATGCAATGGCTATGATTGCTTCCATGTTAAATATGCCCCATAATATGGACAAATGTGAATTTTTGGTCGAACAATTGCTTGTCCCTTCTTTTGACATTCCGACAACAGATGTGATGTGCGTTCTTGTTGGTCCTAACTCCCTGTGGTACAATGATGTCTATCAATATTTGAAATCCCAAACCTTACCACCTAACCTTTCCACTAACCAACACCGAGCCTTCATCCGACAGACAGCCAAATATGTCATCATTTTCAACACCCTTTACCGCCGTTCCTTTGACCATACCCTCCTTAGGTGTTTGGATTCTGATGAAGCACAAATGGCTTTACATGAGGTTCATGATGGTATATGTGGGGGCCATTTCAATGGTCTAAGCTTACCCAAAAAGTTGATTCGTGTTGGATATTATTGGCCCACTTTGGAAAAAGATGTTCATGATTTTGTTAAGAAGTGCTACAAATGCCAGATCCATGGAAATTACATTCATGCACCAGCCCAAGAGCTTCATTCTGTCATATCTCCGTGGCCCTTTTCTCAATGGGGATTGGATCTTATTGGCAAGATTCACCCGACATCTGCAAATGGACACAAGTTCATCATTACAGCCACAATGTATTTTACAAAATGGACCTATATCACTAGTGTGCAAATTTCAAAATTCCTATTGAATTATATCATATACAGATATGGGGTTCCCCTCGCCATAGTCACAGATAATGGTCATCCCTTCAAGAATAAAGATGTCAAGGAACTCTGTGAAAAGTTTCATATCCAACACCGTTTCTCCAGTCCATACTATCCACAGGGTAATGGTCAAGCCGAAGCATCAAATAAAACCATTATCAAGATCCTGAAAAAGGTTGTCAATGATGCTGGTTGAGATTGGCATGTACAGTTGAATCTAGCACTATGGGCCTATCGCACTTCTATCTGCACACCTACTGGCGCAACACCTTATTCCTTGGTGTATGGTGCGGAAGCCATTTTACCCTTAGAAGTGGAGATTCCTTCCTTGCGTGTTTCCTTGCAACATCTGATTGATGATGAGACACACAGAGTCTCTCGATTGCATCAACTTGAGATGTTAGATGAGAAATGTTAGACAGCCCTGACACATTTGCAAGCATATCAAAACTGTCTTCGTCGCTCTTATAATAAGAAGGTCAAAGGGTGACACTTCGAAGTGGGAGATCTGGTTTTAAAGGAAAACCCTAAGAATGCACAATCTACTGACATCATCAAAGGCAAGTTTGAACCTAATTGGGTTGGGCCTTTCATAGTTACTGCAGCCTATGGCTTGGGGGCATATCAGCTTGCCACTCTAGAAGGTGAAACTTTGTCTGATCCTGTCAATAGTATGCATCTTCACAAGTACTGGGCATAATTTTCTATCAGCACTTCTTCAAGTATGATACTGAAAAAATACAAAAAAATAAAAAAAGCAAAAAAAATATAGAAAAAAAATCAAAAAAGCAAAAAAATACAAAAAAATAAAAAAAGCCAAAAATACAAAAAAAAGCAAAAAGCAAAAAAGTACAAAAAAAAAGAGAAAAAAACAACAAAGAGAAAAAGAGCAAAAAAGTAAAGAAAAATGATTCACCCTCTAGTGAAAACCTGGCAAACAGGCACTTTGGGCAAGTACCATGGTGAAAACCTGGCAATCAGGCGCCATGTGTAACAAGATCATTGCTCTGTCATCTGTCATGACCTCTAGCTATGCTTTCTCTCAGCCGATTTATCATGTCTATCTTTATCTTGACCCAATGTTCTGTTCCAGGCCCATGATTGGTCAACATCATTATCTTGCATACTTCAGTTTCTTGTACATATGTTTTGGTCCCAGTCTATATATATGTCTTTCAGATGCGCATTGGGTGTGTTTCCCTTGTCATGATCAATCACTGGAACTTTTGAATTTAAAATGTCCTGAAATAATCCAAAAAAATTGAAAAATGTCTTGAAATAATCCCTAAAAATCAAATAAAGTCCTGAAAAAATGAACAAAAGAATTATAAAACTCGCAAAAACAAGCATTTTGCAATAAATCATCCCCTTTGTGCATAGACAGATTGCTGAGTATACATCCATCGACTCTCAATCACACACTATGCTTTAATGGAATCATGTATTCACATATGAACTTTTCAATCAAACCAGACATTCAAACTGATCCCAATTGTCATATCAATCAATCACCACCAAAATCATTTGTCCTTGGCACACTATCATGGGTCTTATACAAGGTGTGGTATACTCGAAACCAAACTGTGTCCTATCTTAGACGGGGTACCACATGTCCTGAAACCAGACAACATAATCATCCTATCACCACTTTCAACTTTTGACAATGAAGATCAAGATGTTTGTTTGACTTGTTGAAATTGGCGAGTCTTATCATTTATTGATTTATCTTCAATCATGTTCCTATGTTGCTTGATGATGTCACTAAGTGATTTAGAGTGATCAGGATGGTTCATGGTCCCTTTCTTTTTTGTTGTGATTGCTTTTTGTCTGTGATGTGTCTGTCTTTTGCAAAAAGGGTTGCATTTCAGCTCTAGCCTTTAATGCCATGACGCTACGCATCCATTTTGCTACATTAAAATAAAGGTTCTCACCTACAAAGTGCATTACTAAAAGCAAGTTTTTCTTCATCTCTAACTGTCCTCTATCTCATTTCTTCTTACTAACATTTCTTCCATCAGTTCGGATAGTTAGTTCGGTCTAGTGCTCCGATTTCCCCAAACACATATGCTGCATCCTGCATTCATTGGTTAGTACATTTGCATTACATCGAGTATCATATAAAGCATTTTATCCATTTCATATTATAAATGCATCAAAAATACATAAGAATATATCCATACATGTTCCACAATAATACATCAATAGTACATAAGCCATCCATACATGAAAAATAACTATAAGTCATAATACATTGCATCCCATCCTATAGATGCATATCATATCTTATATCAAAATAATATCGGAGTACAAAATTGGACTGTCTGTCCTCAGTATGGCCCGCAGGCTAACCACATATATTTCAAACTACATAATGTCAACTATCTGTCATAAGGAGCACGTGCCTCTATCACTGGGTGCTCCCCCTATCCTCCTCATCCCTATCATGTCTCATGGATGATGTCCCTCCTACCCCTGGTCCTTGCTGTGGTGGTCTCATAGGTCCACTCACCCCCATGCTACTCAATGACCTCCGAGAGCATGCCCTGCTCTCTATCCTTGATCATGCCTGATATGAAGCTGCTCTCTGCTTTAGTGGAACTACACTCTCATATAGTGTCCTCCAATTGTGTATCTCCTCTCCAGTCTCTACCAGCATCTGTGCCATCTCATGTGCATTGGCATCCCTAATCGACCCAATGTACTCAGTGACTCTCTGTTCTTCTCACTGTGCCTGAGCTATTGCTGTATCTCAAGCCACTGTGAGTCTGGCTATCTCCACTCTGAATAGATCCTACTCTATCCTCAAGATGGCATTTTGTCTCTCTAATGTCACAATGTGATCCTGCTGACTCGCTATGGAAGCCCTGCATAGCTCCATGTCCTCTATCCTAGCTGTCTCTGGCTCTATGGGTATATCTTGCAATGACTCCTGATCAGTTGAGTCTAGTTCACCCTCGTCATCCCCATCATCATCTCCATCCTTGTCATCCCCCTCATCCTCATCACCACCCTCATCCTCCTCATCCTCATCATCTCCCTCCTCTCCAGCGAGTGGGAAGTCCTCATGTCTCCTAGGTACTGGAATGTCCAGATCTATCAATGGCACTGGCCGTCATCGTGCAAACCATCTCTCATACTCCTCCATCATCCTGGCATCCACCACATCAGACCTCTAATCCCACTATCTCTACTATAGCTGTGTGAAGTCAGCATATGCTATGTGTGGCTGAATCATACTCCCCCACTGACTCATCTCTCTGTTAGATCGCACAAAGTGTGCAGTCCTTCTAGGTACATCCTGCCTCTCTCCAAACTATCGTCTGACTCTCTCTGACAGGTACATCTCAATCACCCTTTGGTGATTCAATGGTCACCCAATCAGGTATCTCTCCTGTCTGCAATATGATAGCTCATCATTATCATCTGACCATCCAGGGCAATCAGGATATGGCCTCCATGTGAACTCTCTCAATCTGTCTAGCTCATGTTGCCAATACAATATATATCCAAAAGGACCCTGTCTCAATGCTCCCCTATAGAAATACACATATGGTTGGTGTGGTACTACCTGTCTCTCTGTAATCAGTCGACATATGGCTATGTGCTCAAATGCCCATACCTGTAACAATGTGACTCCACAACTCAAAGTCTGAACTCCCTGATATGCTATGTGATGCAACTGAAAATATAGCATAGCTAGTACACATGGTCCCCATGCGTACACCATCCCCTCTATCGCTATCTGCTCTAGCACTCTTCCCCATCCAATAGGGAATCCATGTCCTTGTCTGTCCCTTGCTAGTAGGCATGCTATCACTACGGCTATCACTACATATCTTCGATTGTACTCTGATGCCATGGTCTCCTAGCCGATCTCCCTCTCTACGATATCCAAATCATCTACGTCGCACTCAAATAATCTGCACAAAGCATCTCTCCCTGTCACTAGGTCATACTCTATCATCTCCCCATGAATTGGAATGCGGAGGATGAGTCATACATCCTCTAGTGTCACAGTCGCCTCTCCAGTCGCCAGATGGAATGAGGAGGTCTCCGAATGCCATCGCTCTGCCAATGCAGTAAGTTGTCTTGTGTTTGCCCTAATCTCGGGCATGAATGTGATATAATATATCCCAAGTCCTGCTAATGTATCTCTGTCCATGCTCCTGAGTCTATGTCATAGCATGAAGCAGCCTAGTCAGTTCTCCCATGTGATCAATGGATACTGTCAACTCTGCATCACAATTGGGGCACATTTTGTCAGTATTAGGGTTTTCTCCTATAGGTTGCATTTCCTTGTTTCATGGCCAAATCAGGGTGTTCACAATTGGGGCACATTTTGTCAGTATTAGGGTTTTCTCCTATAGGTTGCATTTCCTTGTTTCATGGCCAAATCAGGGTGTTCTTTATCTATTTTGACCTATCCTACCCTTATCCCCCCTTTTCAGATCATTCGCATGCCATTTTTGCCCAAATTAGGGTTGCCAATGCACAATTGCACTTGTGTCAAGTATCCTATGCCTATGTACCCTACACAAGTGCAGAAGACCCTACACAACTGCAGAATTCACCCTACACAAGCGCAGAAGTCAGTTTTTGCATTCCCTATGGGCCCTGCAATGTCTCGCAAGCAATCAAAATTCATCAAATTGAAAATATCGGTTTTAGAGATACATACCGCTGCTCCCGCATTGTCCGGTCGTCTATAAGTGCATACATGTTCTCCTAGGTGATCTACCATTGAAATGTTTGCCATCTCTCTGCAAGTGTCCTTTTCCAGAGCAACAAATTCTCCTCTTTGGTTAGTGCAAATGAGCCCTTTTCACTCTCTTTGTCTCATTTATAGATCTTTGTCAGTGCATAGATGGATGTACACCCTCTCCATTTTATGTTGGTCGCAGTCTTTTGCACCATCATTTACTTGTCCTTTGTGTATCCGATCTCCGATTGTTAGTCCGTTCGATCCTATCATTTTTATTGATCAATTGGCCTCTTTTCTGCATGTTTTCGGCCAATTCCTTGAAGGGGCATGCATATGTCATTGTTAGTTGTCTAGGGCATTTTCAGTATCGTTCTTTGAAACAACGCTTAAACTCGCATTGTCTCAAAGAGGGGCAAAATGTAGACATCTAAAAATGGTCAATGCTTGTGGAGTCATACTTTAACATTGGCGCATTGCCTTATTTTAGGTTTTTGCATCGCATTAACATTTCTCCTATGTCACGCACTTGGTTTTTATCATTTGCGAACATTGAGTCCTTCTGCATTCCTCATTTATCTCGCTTTCGAATTTGGTCTTGTCGAACAACAATCTTCAATCATGATTTTGGTCAATCTTATCTTGTCGCATCAATGTGCATGCTCATTTTGTCATCATTTTGGACATCATCAATCCTGATTAGGGTTTTGTCCTCTTATCAATCTTGTCATCTTGCAATTGATTTGTCATTGATCATTGACATTTTCAATCTTGTCATTTTGCGATCGATTTGTCATCGATCGTTGTCATTTTCAATCTTGCGATTGATTCGTCATCAATCCTCGTCCTCTTTTCAATCTTGTCATCTTGTGATCGATTCATCATCGATCCTTGTCCTTTGGTCAAATTGTCATTAATCTTGTCATCATGTGATCGATTTTGTCATCGATCGTGGTCATTTTCAATCTTGTCGTTTTGCAATCTATTTTGTCATTGATACTTGTCCTCTTGTCAATTTTGTCATCGATCGTCGTCTTTCTCAATCATGTCAATTGGCACATTTATCAATCAAATCACTTATCAGCATTGGTCTTTTATCAAGTCAGAATCATGATCAAATCGATCCTTGAATCACAACCTAATTGTCATCCTTGCATTGCTAATTAATCTTCTAGGGTTTCATGATTTAATCATTTAACCTTGTATGTCATTTTCTCCCTCTAGGATTAATAAATTATTTATTTATCCTAAGTCTTCATGTCACAATTAAATGTTCATTTAATTGGCTAACTAATTATTCCTCTTCTTGTGAATTAATTAATAAATGACAAATTATTAATTAATTTACCTAATTTCTCCTAGTTCCTAATTTCCTAATTTTCATCAATTTCTTAATTCCTAATTTTCCTCTTTTTCTAATTTCCTAATTTCTATTTCATCTAATTTCAGTTCTCTCCTATTTTTCTCCTAATTTCATGGGAATGACATTTCAATTTGTCATAATTTGTCATAATTGACAATCAATCAATTTTGACATAGAAATGTGTCATAATTTTGTCATAATTATCAATCAATCAATCTTGCATAGAAAGTGCAAAATTGTCATAATTTGTCATAATTGTCATTCTTGATTTGAATTTCCATTTGAATCTCTTCATGCTAATTTGATCTTTTCTCCAATTTTTCTATAAATTGAATGAATTTCTTCAATCAAGATCCCTTGTACCTGGTCGAATCAATCACGCTTCGAGTATTCTTGTGCTACAATCTTGTCTACTTTCTTTCACATCATGCTTATGCACTAGTAGGTGAGATCCACAAACAAATCTATTTGAAGGAGAAAGAAGGACAATGGAGCCACATGAAGGAGACATTCAAGTTTGCAATGGTTTGCGTTTGAATTGATGTCTTGTTTTCATGTCTTTATTGAGTGAGTTTAGGATTGATCATTGCATTTTAGCTTTTGTGATTGAGCTAGACTAATCTTTACTTGCTTTGATGATTTCCGAATTCCTACATACAGTGTCATCTGGATGTACATACATGTAGGTGATATTTTGTTGTGGTTGTGGATCCTGACAATGTGGAAGGTGTAGATTATTATCTACTAAGATGCACTAAAGCAAAATTCAAATTGCTAGAAGTAACTATAGACGATGATGGACAGTCATATCCAACTGGTTTAGTTGTTATAGAAGGCGCCTATTATCAACAAACTAAGATAAACAAAAATGGTGTTCAATTTATTAAATACATGCCTGGAAAAATAGTTCTACATTATAGTCACTTGGTTATAGTGACAAAGCTGCAATTCAAGACATTGCTAAAAAAAGGACGTGGCAACCAAAAGTGGAGGTTACCTTTTGAAGAACATGAAATTTGTTTGGAGATAATAAAAGATAGAGAGGATCCAGACTATATGTATCATTAGCTAACTTAGGCTATCTAACTTGTTTTTGTAGCTCATACTTTTATATTTGAACTAGAGTTTGAACTCATGTTTAATTTGAACTAGGAATGGATATATATATTTTTGGACCATATTAAAACTTAGAGATGATTTTTTAATATTGGATCATATCTAGGTTTTTTTTTTTTATGGTGAACAATGGTTTTTATTTATTGTTATGCATGTTGAAGGTTGAAATGATTTTATATTTAAGTTTTTATGTATTCTTCAATTACATACATACATGTGCTCTTACATGTGATATGCATCCCCTACAGACATGCACTTTGGACATCCCCTTAAGACATCCTAATAGGTCCTAACTTTAGATCCCCTTATGTGAAGTATGCTAAATTATGTAAATTGTTACATATGCATGTTTGGCTGAAAATCTTTTAAATGTATTCTTTTATGTTATACATCCCCTTAGGACATCCTCTTTGGCCACCCCCTTAAGACATCCTCTTTGGACATCCCTTTAAGACATCCTAATAGGTCCTAATTTTAGATCCCCTTATGAACTAAGTATGCTAAATTATATATATACATTGTTATTCAAATTTTCACGAGTTCACACACATATAAATTCCTTCCTTTGTTACATTAGATTATTAGTGATTATTTATATTACTTGAAATAGATTATTAGTAATTATTTATATTGCTTGATTAAGAAATTATTAGGAATTATTTATATTTCTTGATTAAGAACATGGCACTAGTCATAATTGCATTATTCATATTTATTAGTGATTATTTATATTACTTGATTTAGAAAATACATTTTGATTTTTCATTGATTTTATATTAAAGTTTAAGTATTACAACAAACACAACATGTAATATTGTTAATAATATTTCCACAACCAACTAAAATATCCATAAAACCTAGTATATATCATTTGCATATCAATCTAACTGAAATGTAGAAATGATTTGCATATCAATCTAAATGAAATGTAACACATGAAATTTGAACATTGTAACACATAAAATAGACATGTAACTCAAAATTATGAAATTTCTATAAACACGTAACACAACTAAGTAGACAAACTCAATAATATTGAGTTCAAAGAAATTGAATACTAATTTAGCATGTATTATGATCCCCTTAAGACATCCCCTTAAGACATCCTTTTTCAACTAAATTATGCACTAAATAATAAATTATAAATATTAAGGAAAGGTGTTGATGAATTTGGAGAGTGAGAGTGTGCACCTAATTCAGAGTGAGAGCTCATTGTAACACATAAAATAAACATGTACAACACATGAAATGTAGATATAAACATGTAACACATGAAATGTCTAGATAAAATGTAACATGTATGAAATGTCTAGGTATAATGTCTAAAATAAGGCTACACATGGAATGTCCACAGTTCATGTATAATATCTATATGTCCACATGCATAATAGAAATGTCAGATATGCATAATAAAAGAAGGAAGCATGTATATAACAATATAATGAGCTATGTCATACCCTATCCCGATCCCTGATCTAATCCATCGCCTGCTCCAAGGGCCTACATTGTGTACACAATTTCCATGTTAAAAAAATTATATATATAGTGGATCCTGATGAATAGAAAAAAAATAAAAAACGTCAATTAAAATTTAAGTTTAAATATAAATTTACTCGTGTATCCTAATGAATATGATCATCAGCTGCTTACAAATCTCCATATCTCGCGTCCATAATAATCTCTTGTAATATATATTTAAAATTAAAAAATATCTGTTAGTGGTATTGAATACATAAAACCTTTATATATACAACTAAGTTAAAATCAAAATTTGCAGATTCTTACCTTATTCCTCTCCTTGAATGCGCCTGATGCCAGATATCTCTGAAGAGTGTAATGACACAGTATATGGATCAATAAAGTGTATTGATCCATAAGAAGAGATGAAAAACCTCATCGCTAAACTCTTGCAGTCTCTGGTGTAGGATGAACTATAGTCTTGAGAGCTGTAGGAGGTATCAAAATATCCTCTTGCCTGGAAGTACCAAGCTTTGAATTTCCTCCATCATAGCTGGTACTAGTCAAGGATCTCTGAAGTACTCATCCAATGAACTTAGGCAACTATTGAGGAGTGATCCCATCTAATGTAGAGAGAGCCTGATAAGAATCCACAAGATCACTCACTAAATAGGAGCTCATCTAGCGTAGATGATCCTTTGGTAAACGTGCAATCTCTCCAGGCAATGGTAGCTCATAATGAATACATGGGTCATAAAATGGATCCATCTCATCAACAATAGGGGTAGTATGAGAACACAACAAATATCTCCCCACGCGATCAAAAGTCATCTCATCAACTTGAGTAGCAATGTTGGCAATGCTAGAATACATGCCAATGCATGCCTCATCAGCTGCCATATCACCAGCACCACCTGTGACCAAATCTAAACCTTTCAGAAAAAATGAAAGGTTCTGACCCACCATTTCCCTCTTACTAGGGGTATATGTATCATGGTGTCTAAATCTATCTAAAAATATGCCCCTACCTTGCCCAGCATGTCATGGAAATTCTATGTAATCAACATCATATCTTAGATGAAATTCTACATATAATTATTTGGAGAAATATTGTGGCATCTCATCCTTCTATGACCACCTATGATGTGTCACATACCATCTAGGATATATGAATGGTGTGACAATAGGATCCTCACATCTAGTGACCCGATATCCTCTAACCATAGCCATTTCCATGTAAAATGAGAACATGGATTTCACATTCACTGCAAAAACATCTCTATCTATTATTTTCCATTTAACCATGCCATAGACAGTGTGAGATAAATTCCTATAAAGATGCTCAATGTGAGGGTCATCATATGGGTTGTATGATTGAGCAAGCTCAATCATACACATCAGATCATCTCTAATACATTCTAATTTATCTCTATTGGCCCAACACATGAGTGTTATTTAAAGTCTTTTGTAACTGTGCTATAGAGGATTGCACTCTCAAAATAGTCAAAGTACGAGCAGTCTCTAAATTCTCAGGAGTACTCTCAGGAGTCTCTGACCTACATGAGGTCTAGTGAGGATCAAGATGCACACTCTACGCAGAAGAAAAATCTTGTGAACCACTAGAAGCCATATCTAGATGTGATGTGAAATGTATGAATGTGTGTGTGTGTGTGTGTTTGAATCTTCATGTATACATTAAATTGAATTACAAACAAGTTCATATACAATGTATGCCACAAACAAGATGAAACATTGTACAAATATGTTTGAGTTAAACATTTTAAACAAAACGAATCAAATGAATTGTGACCTATAGCCATTGAAACTTAAAGATTACATTGCAAAACAAATTATATGAACATACACATGAACTTATTTAACTTAAAAATTATAATATGCATATGCGACTACACCATTATAGATAATGATTATGAGATCATTTTATTAAACTAGAAAGTTACGCCAAATATCAATAATAATAATCATTCTAGCATAATTGTACTTCAAATATAAAATTTTGTAGTAGGTATATAATGTTGGAGTAAAATAGACAATAACCTAATTTATTAATAAATCATTAATTAGGTTCCTTTAAGTTTATCTAGGGTTTTCATTTTTCTTTTATAAGAAAATCCATTAGTGTAAAATTTAATTTAGTTAATCTAGTTTAACTTTTCACAATTTGATACAAAACTCTTGATCTTTGGATATAATTCATATGAGTTATTGTTAAACTTTTATTCACTATCAGAATCCAAAGTGATGTTTGATAGTTTTGATACTTAATGTAAAGAGCTGATGCCAATAGTTAACAAAATGAGAGGGGGGGGTGAATCATACAAACTTAAACTTCCATAAAATCAACAAATTAAACCTTGGTAATATATATACTTCAGCAATATAACCAAAAACTGCTAAACATGCAAAATCATAAACATATAATCATCATGAAACTCATAACACCAAATTTAACGTGGAAACCCAAATAGGGAAAAACCACTATGGGATTTCAGACCCACTAAGAAATATACTCTTCTAGAGTATGCTCGATTAAAAGAAAATCCTGTTAAAGATTACAAACACATTGCTAGATGTGACCCGGTTAAGGGATTTCCCTCAGATCGGTTAGGATCTTCACTTTGTTAGAAGTGACCTTGTAAAAGGATTTCAAACACTCATTTAGAATGTTACCTTGCTAGAGGGTTTACAAATAAGATTGTTAAGTCCACTCGGTTAAGAGATTTCTCTGTTATTTAGAGTAAACAACAGTAGTAAATATATCTGCAACTTCACATCTAATATGCTAAAGCAGATTCTTATTTGCTCAAAACAGTCTAGACATAAGACTTATCTAGTCTTTTGCTGGGCTCCTTACTCTATCATTCAAACAGGTATCCAAGCTTCTTTGCTTGGTAATCACTATGTAGCATCCCTGTGCTTACATTTTCCCGCATGCATTGTTCATCAACAATTTCTTATTTATAAACAAATCTCACTGCTTAATCTCCTTTGATCACATTTCCCATGATCAAACTTAGCCATCAGATCTTCAATCTTGAATAGGTTCAATGCATCTTTCGATCTGAAAATGTTTTTCCTTGTCTCGGGACTTGCAGTCCTTTCTTGGAACTTGCACAAGGTTATTGCGGTTCAATCTATGCTATAGATATTCCTACCGATCTTTCTTTGCCATAGATCCTTTAACAAACTTCATGTGCGGTATTCCAATCATTTATACATATCCAACTCATCATTGTCCTTCATTAAATAATTCTTGTATTCATTCAATGTGCTCTATCATAACTTGGTTGCAACTCAGTAAATACTAAACTTTACTTGGTAGACATTCTACCTTCATTAACCGATATCGATAACCTTAGGGTTTACCGACTAGGTTCTTTGCTCAGTGACATAGTATAGTATTAACCTTACAATCAACAACAAATGTAGGATATCAAAACAATCTAAACATCATGATCTCATCATTGTCTAACTCGGTAATAGTTGCCCATTGAATAACTTATTTCTCTTTATTCATATTCTTTCTGTGTCACTTAGCGATCACTTAATTCTCTTGAAATCAATCTCTTCAAGATATGGCAACATCATACTGAATCAGAAAATCAATTTCTTGACATGAATGACAAAATAATGTTATAAAGATAGTTATCATCCTTTTCCAGTTATATCAAATAGTCTTCAACAACCTTCTCAATATCCTCAATGAATATCAACAATTTGTCTATCTATTGAAAATACCAACAATCTCCCCCTTTGGCATTGATGGCAAAACCAACAATTAAATGGTAATACCAACAAAATATTCAAATTGATTCAGATTCAGATTGCTGTTAGACTTCTCCTATTATCCTTGACCTGTAGACTTCTTCTAAAAGTCTTCTCCCCCTATCATTAGTCTTCTATTATCTTCTTCATTTAAAATTTTTACCATTTAGTCTTCTACCCCTTTGACAACAATGCCAAAAAGAAAAAGAACTAAATCAGGATTTCTTCCTTTGTGAAGTGATTTGCCTTGTTGTGTATCATCTCACTCTCGGTCATAGCAACTTGTCTCTATTTACTATTTCCTACACAACTTTAGGTGACCTCCTAAAGTGTAAATCAACATCAATCCACACATAATATTCTGTAGATTCATCAAATTGATGCTTTCACCGAACTAGGTCAGTGAGTAGAAGATAGGGGTAGGACCCCTAACTTGCTTCTGAGATACTCAAAAGTGTCCCTTGGCACTGGTTTGGTGAAGATATCTTCTAATTGCTCCTTTGAACTGATATATTCCAGCACAACTTTCTTCTCTTGAACTTCTTGTCTAAGATAATGATACTTTATAGATATATGCTTTGTCTTAGAGTGCATCACTGGATTCTTTGAAATGTTAATGGCACTAGTATTATCATAGAATATAGTTACTAGCTCGGTAACTTTTTCATTTATACCTTCCAACAATTGTTTGATCCATGCTATGTTTGTACAATTCAATGTTGCAGCAACATATTCAGCTTCTACTGTTGACTGTGAAATACATCCTTGTTTCTTGCTAAGCCAACTTACTAGTCTTTCTCCTAAAAAGAAAGCTCCACCGCTTGTGCTTTTCCTATCATCAATGTTGCCTGCCCAATCAGCATTAGTATAAACTTTTAAATCAAAATCATGTCTCTTTTTATATATTAGGCCATAATCTTTAGTGCCTCTCAGGTATCTAAAAATTCTCTTGATTGTTGTCATATGGATTTCCTTGGGATCTGCAGAAAATCTTGCAACAATACCTACTGCATGTGCTATATTCGGTCTACTATGTAGAACATATTGCAACTTCCCAATCATAGATCGGTAAAATGTCCCATCAACATATGCAGATTCATCATTCTTTGATAATTTACAGTTAGTAGTCATAGGAGTACTTACTGGTTTAAAATCCTCCATTCCAAAAAATTTCAAGATTTCCTTTATGTACTTGGATTGAGTAATAAAAATCTCATCTTTCATTTGCAATATCTGTAAACCTATAAAGTACTTTATCTCACCGATTAATGAAATCTCAAATTCTTTTCTCATTTCATTTCCAAAGTTCTTGCATAAGGAGTCATTACCACAAAATATAATATCATCAACAAATATGGTTGAGATTAGTATTCCTTTGTTCTCATTATTCTTCATGTACATGTTGTTGTTTTCACTAGTCGTTATGAAACCAATCTTGATCAAGTAAGAGTGTAATCTCTCATACCATGCTCTAGGTGATTACTTCAGACCATATAAAGCTTTGTTTAGTTTACATACCTGATCTTTATTCTTGTCTTCAACAAATCCTTTAGGTTGTTCAATGTAAACTTCTTCTTCTAAGATTCCATTCAAGAATGTAGATTTAACATCCATTTGATATACTTTGAAATTCTTGAAAGAAACATATGTCAACAATGTTCTTACTCCCTCAAGTCTAGCCACAGATGCAAAGGTCTCACCATAATCTATTCCTTCTTCTTGAGCATAACCTTTGCAAACTAGTCTTGCTTTGTTATGAATGACCTCACCTTTTTCATTTAGCTTGTTTATGAAAATCCACTTTGTACCAATTTCATTTTTGTCCTTCGGTCTTGGAATCAATGTCCATGTGTCATTCTTCTTAATTTGATCAATCTCTTCTGTCATAGCATTTAACCAATCTTCATTGTTAAATGCCTCTTTTACTATTCTCGGTTCAAATTCAGAAATCAAACATGTGTTATGTCTCAGTTTGTTCCTTGTCATCATTGGATCATCCTTATCTCCTATAATATGACTTGATGCATGATGTCTTCTGACATACTTGGCTAATATAGGCACGGTAGATTCTGTATGATCTTCTTCATCACTCGGTAACTAGATATTATCTTCATTTTCTTCAGTAGTTTTCTCGGTAAAACTTCTCGGTTGAACATAAACAAATTCTTCATAATCTTCTGGTTCTTTGGAGTTTTCTTCATCATTTCTTTTTGCAAGTTCATCAATTTTCACATTTGCACTCTCTACTATTTTGTTAGATGATTTGATTAGACATTTAAATGCTTTACTTCTAGAAGAATAACCAAGAAATGTTTCTTCCTCACTTTTCTGATCAAACTTTCCATTTCTGTCATCTTTGTGAACATAGCATCTACTTCCAAAGATTTTAAAATAACTTACATTAGGTTTCTTGTCATACCAGATTTCATATGGTGTCTTCATAGTTCCTTTCTTCAATTGAACTTGGTTCATGGTGTAAACTGTAGTGCTAATTGCTTCTCTCCAAAATGTTTGAGGTACCCTCTTTTCTATCATCAGGGTTCTGGCACATTCCACAATTGATCTATTTCTTCTCACGGCTATCCCATTTTGCTGAGGTGTTCTCGGTGCTGACACTTGCCTTTTTATACCATGATCATTGCAGTATAAGTTAAATTCATCAAAAGTGAACTCTCCTCCTCTATCGGATCTAAGACATTTCAGTTGTCTTCCTGTTTCATTTTCAACTCTTGCCTTGTACCATTTGACATTTGAAAAGCTTCTAATTTTTCTTTTAAAAACATGACTGACATCATCCTTGAGTAATCATCCACAAATAATATAAAATATTTATCACCATAATAACTTTGAACTTTCATAGGACCACAAACATCAGTGTGTACTAGATCTAAAATTCCTTTAGAAGTATAGGACTTACTTGTAAAACTTGATCTTGTCATCTTACCCATCTAGCATCCTCGACATATAGCATTCTCAGGTTTTTCAAGGCTCGGTAAACCTCTTGCTTGGTGCTTCTTACTTATTTTGATCAGATTACCAAAATTTACATGACAAAACCTTTTATGCCATAACCAAGTATCATCTATCTTTGCATAAAGACACTTGTTTCGAGTTGAGTCAAGGTGAAATGTATTACCTTTTGTTTGTGTCCCAGTAGCAGCTAACTTTCCATGCTTGTCATGAACTTTGACAATTCCTTTCTGAAATTATATTCGGTAACTTGTATTGTTTAGCTGTGCTACACTCAACAAATTGTATTTCAATCCTTCAACCCAGTATACATCATCACATTTAGCATTGTCAAGAAGTGTTATAGATCCTTTACCTTTCACTGGACATGGTGCATCATTACCAAATCTTAGATAGCCTCCATCATAGTCTTCTAGATTAACAAACTTGTGTTTATCACCTGTCATGTGATGTGAGAATCCACTGTCTATGATCCAAGAATCATTATTATTTATGTGAGATACTAGGGCTTTCTCTTCATACCTTTCTTCAACAGATCCATCTTTAATAGCCATATAAACAACTTCCTCAGTATCAATTTCATCAGATTTGTCATCGTTGGATTCCTCATCAGCTATCAAGCATGTCTTTCTATCTCTTCTTCTGAAGTCTCGGTGTCCTCTGTATTGGTTGTCTTTTTGTCTATCTTCTCGGTAATCTCTCTTTTCACTAGATTCTTTGTCAGGATAGTTAGAAGCCATATGTCCTATTTTGTAACAATTGAAACATTTCAAAGGTAGTTTTCCTTTATACTTACCTTTTCCTCTTGGTAATCTTCTGGCTAATAATGCTTCAAACTCTTCTTGCTTCTTGATTTCCTCATATAGTTTGTGCACTTTTTCCATGTTTTTGTGAAATCTTTCACTTGCTCCACTATGATCCCCTTCAGAGTACTTACTCATTCTATCATTGTAATCATTAGATTCATCAAGATGAAAAGAAGTGAATGCAGATTCAACTTTATTTACCGAAGACCCACTCTTATCAAAATTACTTAGCTCAAATGCATGTAGCTTACCAATAGTAGCATCCAAAGAAACTGGCATGTTAGGTACAAACCTCAATTCATTGATTTCAGAGACTCGAATAGCATAAGTTGGTAGAAGGGTTCTCAACAACTTACTTTTTATGTCCTTTTCTTCAATAGTTCCACCTGCTCCTTTAATTTAATTTACAGTCTCCTTTAGTCTTGTACTATATTGGGTTATGTTCTCAACTTCATTCATTCTCATGGATTCAAGTTGTCCTCTTAGACTATCTACTTTTTCTCTTTGAACATGTTCATCACCGCCATAAATAGATATGACCTTAGTCCACATTGCTTTTGCATCATTACAGCCTTCTAGGTCATTAAACTTTGAGTCGGTCAATGCTGATTTTATTTCAATCATAGCTCAAATATGTTCTTGTTTTGCCTTTATCTCTTCCAAGGTCATTGGATTGGTGCTCGGTGCAGTGTAATCATTCTCTAGATAATATGTTGCATATTTTCCAATACCTGATAAATGCAGCTTCATCCTTTTCTGCCATGTGGAGAAACTTGACTTGTTTAGCTTTGGTACATCTCTTTTATACATCTTCGAATCTTTGCCTCAAGTACCTTTAAACTTTTCTTCTAGAGTCCAAAGCTCTAATACCAATTGATAGTTCTAATACTTAATGTAAAGAGTTGATGCCAATAGTTAACAAGATGAGAGGGGGGGTGAATCATACAAACTTAAACTTCCATAAAATCAACAGATTCAACCTCAGTAATATATATACTTCAGCAATATAACCAAAAACTACTAAACATGCAAACTCATAACACCAAATTTAATGTGGAAACCCAAATAGGGAAAAACTACTGTGGGATTTCGGACCCACTACGAAATATACTCTTCTAGAGTATGCTCAGTTAAAAGCAAATCCTGTTAAAGATTACAAACACATTGCTAGATGTGACCCGGTTAAGGGGTTTCCCTTAGATCTGTTAGGATATTCACTTTGTTAGAAGTGACCTTGTGAAAGGATTTCAAACACTCATTTAGAATGTTGCCTTGCTAGAGGATTTACAAATAAGACTGTTAAGTCCACTCGGTTAAGAGATTTCTTTGTTATTCAGAATAAACAACAGTAGTAAATATATCTGCAACTTCACATTTAATATGCTAAAGTAGATTCTTATTTGCTCAAAACAATCTAGACATAAGACTTATCTAGTCATCTGTTGGGCTCCTTACTCTATCATTCAAACAGGTATCCAAGCTTCTTTGCTCGGTAATCACTATGTAGCATCCCTGTGCTTACATTTTCCCGTATGCATTGTTCATCAACAATTTCTTATTTATAAACAATTCTCATCACTTAATCTCCTTTGATCACATTTCCCATGATCAATCTTAGCCATTAGATCTTCAATCTTGACTAGGTTCAATGCATCTTTCAATCTGAAAATGTTTTACCTTGTCTTGGGACTTGCAGTCCTTTCTTGGAACTTGCACAAGGTTATTGCGGTTTAATCTGCGTTGTAGATCTTCCTGCCGATCTTTCTTTGCCATAGATCCTTTAACAAACTTCATGTGCAACATTCCAATCATTTATACATATCCAGCTCATCATTGTCCTTCATTAAATAATGCTTGTATTCATTCAATGCGCTTTGTTATAACTCGGTTGCAACTCGGTAGATACTAAACTTTACTCGGTAGACATTCTGCCTTCATTAACTGATATCGATAACCTTAGGGTTTACCGACTAGGTTCCTTAGGGTTTACTAACTAGGTTCTTTTCTCAATGACATAGTATAGTATTAACCTTACAATCAACAACAAATGTAGGATATCAAAACAATCTAAACATCATGATCTCATCATTGTCTAACTCAGTAATAGTTGCCCATTGAATAACTTATTTCTCTTTATTCATATTCTTTCTGTGTCACTTACCGACCACTTAATTCTCTTCAAATCAATCTCCTCAAGATATGGCAACATCATACTGAATCAGAAAATCAATTTCTTGACATCAATGACAAAATAATGTTATAAAGATAGTTATCATCCTTTTTCAGTTATATCAAATAGTCTTCAACAACCTTCTCAATATCCTCAATGAATATCAACAATCTATCTATCTACTAAAAATGCCAACAATGTTATGTGGTGAAATGTGATAAGTTACATTGAGATGCTCCTGCATCATATCTACACAATAATTTTGAAGAATACTTTCATAAATTACTACTTTTTATGTGGCGACCACATTCAGATGTTTCCTTTTGATGTAATTTTAAAAAATATCATATTTAAATTTATTTTACCTAAATAACTTAGATTATCATTTAAGTATTAGAACAAAAAAACACATTTTAAAACTAGATATAAAATTTTACATTTCACATTTTTACACCATGTTAATATTCTATCTATAAGTGCTTCAAATCTTTACCCCAACTATAGAAAATTCTCCCCTTTAGGATATTTGTTAAAAAAATTCCCATTTTCTATCCCATTACCTTATAGTTATCCAATCAACCCAATAGCCTACTCCCAAAACCATGGTAATATGACAAACAAAATCAAACTCACACAAAATGATTTAACCAAAGATCAAAGGACCAAAAAGATTTAGGAAATGTCAATGAAGCTATTAAAATATTCTAAGAATTCTAATCTAAATAATGATTAATGGGAGGGAACCAACATTTAGAATCATGATTTTGTTGGCCATTAGGTGGAATTTATTATGTGTTGCATTGATGTTTTGTTATTGATGTCAACACTAGCTATTTGGATGCTTTACCGACACCCTTCTAGTCTCGGTAGGTTGAGTAGTCTTTGGTTAAGTTGGATCCGGCATGATTTGGTTAACTCCCGTATATTCTGGTGATGGAATTGGCTTGTTCATAATGCCTATACTCATATTTGGTCAATTGGTTTTGGTTTGGTGATTGGATGCTATCCTTCTTACATAGGAGATTGGTTTCTAGTTTCGGCAAGGGTTTCACTAGTAGATCTTTTGATGGAGATCTTTGATGCATTGCATAATTGGTGTTGGTGTAGCTTATGTTGGAGTTTCAGGATGTTGTTGGTAATCTTGTTCGAGACTTGGCATGGAGATCATTGCTAAAGCGTGTGGACCTATACTTGATCTCGGTTGATCTAGGTTATGGATCAACATTGATGTAACATGTGGACAAGATTTATTGTTGTATTTTTAGGATGTCTTATGCCTTGGATATTATTTGTTTTAGTCTAAGGCCAACAGGCTTTGTCAATTACTATCTCTCTTGCACAAAGATTATCCCCCTTTCAGAGGTGAATCAAGTAGGTTCTATCTTAGGGTTTGTAGTAAGGGATTCCATTTGAAATTACCCCTTGCAGTCACACAAGCGCGATTAAGGCCTATAGCCCAACAAGGTACCGAAACAAGAAGTAGTCATGCAAGCGTGATTGAGACCATGAGGCCCTACTAAATGTATGGTATGAGAGATCTCAAAAGAAAAAACTCAAATAATCCCATCCCCCAAGACTTTAATCCCAAGAGGCTTATTTTTTAGAGTGAGTTAGAAAGCTTAGGTCTAGCTGTGAGTGATCAGTTTATCAAAGAGGTGATAATGCACTTTGAGATGTTTAGATCTTGAACTTGTTGAAGGTGAATACTTGAAAATCTTGAAGTGTCTAGTTCTAGAATCTGATTTGACAGAAGATAACTTGACCAAGAAAACCAAGAAGACAACCTAAGCACAAAATGATAGATATCAGGTGTTTATGTTCATTGTAAATTGACCAAGCAAACATGACAAATCTGAAAAAGAAATGCAAGAAGATAGCTCTGGAATGATAGAGACAAAAATTTGTACGACAGCTTAGACAATCCCAGACGACAATTTAGATAGAACCATATGATAAACTAGGAATCTCACATGACAAAGGCCTAAACTCATACGAACCTTACCATAGAACTAGACAACAAAAGATAACAAAAAAGATTCTACTAAACTGATTCATACGAGCATTCCCATAGAACTAGACGATAAACTAGATTTCTTGTACGACAAACTAGAAAGCTCATACGACTGCGGATAGAATAGAGACAGATTTTTTATTTGGACAAATTTTTGATCAATGAAGTTTGATGTTTTGATTCTATTTTCTAGTTTTTAGATGTCTGATTTTCTGTTTCAGGGATGAAGACACAACAAACATGTGATATGATAAGTGACCTCAAACATAACATGCTAAATCCTAAGGAAGTTGGTTGAGAGAGAAAACCTTTGCTTGCAAACTTAGGTACACACCCAATAGCTAATCAAAATATGGTCACTGAGTCTCACGCAATGGATTCTCAATGCCGTATTATCCGACTCCAAATGCTAATGGGGGCACGATATGGCAAGTGTCTTGGGAGAGTTACTATCTCTCTTGCACAAAGATTATCCCCCTTTCAGAGGTGAATTAGGTAGCTGCTATCTTAGGGTTCGTAGTAAGGGTTTCCATTTGAAATTACCCCTTGCAGTCACACAAGCGCGATTGAGGCCTATAGCCCAACAAGGTACCAAAACAAGAAGTAGTCATGCAAGCGTGATTGAGACCATGAGGCCCTACTAAATGTACAATATGAGAGATCTCAAAAGAAAAAACTCAAATAATCCCATCCCCCGAGACTTTAATCCCGAGAGGCCTATTTTTTATAGTGAGTCGGAAAGCTTAGGTCTAGCTGTACTCACTTGGGTTGTTCTCACAGGGTGATTATTTTTTCCCATTGTCATAGGCCAGCTAAAGGTAATCAAATCTCAAACATAGAATCTCTTCAAGGGTCAAGATTTCTGATTGTCCAAATGGAAAAAAGTATACTCTCCTACCTTTTAGACAACTTCTCAAGCATAGAAAACAAGATTTTCATTTACCATTAGCAAAATAAGTGTGCCTAGAAAACTTAAGAATACACAAAGTCTTGTTGATTTTCCTTAGGCAACCTACAAAATAGATGCGTTAGTAGTCATGTTGTTTTTATGAAATGAAGCTTTGGCAAGCGTAATCTTCAACAATCATCCTACAAAAACCAGTTAGGCTACTAGAAAACTCACAAATAGACTAGGGTTAGCATTAGTAATAGCCAAATTGAAGCATAAAAACCCTAAAATGCAATCTGTTTTGAAAACATAGAAGCAGAAACTCGTACGAGTATTCTCACGTGCCCCTATGAGTGCACAAAGAAACTCGTACGGTACTACAAAGGTACTTGTACGATATTCTGGAGTAGGCCTGACCAAAAACTCATGAGATTGAAGATTTGATGATGAGAGAGGCCAAGAAATTAGATTTCCTACCCCACAGTGGGTGCCAAAATTTCGTGTGTGTGAAGTAGGGTACCTATAGCTGCAACACAGACACTCAATAGATCATTACAAGCATGCTTAAAAAATTAAAAGAAAATGAAAGATAAACCATGACAAAGTGACCTATTGCCTCCTAAGAGATGTGAGTGTGGATTCGCTCTCAGATCTGGATAAGCAATCCTAGTGACTTGACTACACCTAGACAGAAGATTTAAACTGATATGATATGCAAGCTAGATGAGATTGATTATGCTAGATTGATCCAAGAGGCTAATTAAGCTAATGATATGCATGATTAAGCTATGATGATGATGCAATTAAGCTAGAATAGAGATTGATTAAGCTACATGATTCAACAATTATGCTAGAAAATGATCAAATTAAGCTAGATCTAAGATGCAATTGCCTATAATAATAATGCTTAAATGATATGCTAAAATGGATATGCCTATAGTAACAATGCCTAAATTTATATGAGATGGGATATACCTATAATAACAATGCATAAGATGAAAATGAGAGGGGATCCTTTGTGCTTCAAAATGGGGGATATTTATAGGATTTCCAAGGCCAGAGGTGAGGTGGCAGGAATCAACAGTCAAGATTGAGTCTGAAGATATCAAGGGTGAAATTGGAGGAGGTTGGAGTGATAATTCTGACACTTAATGTAAGTGCAGATCCAATAGCCAACAAGATGAGAGGGGGGGTGAATCATACAAACTGAATCTTCCATAAAAACATCAGATTCAACCTCGGTAACATATACTTCAGTAATATAACCAAAACTGCTAAACATGCAAACTCAAAAGCATATAAACATCATAAACCTCATAACACCAGATTTAACGTGGAAACCCAAATCGAGAAAAACCACTGTGGGATTTTGAACCCACTAAGAAATATACTCTTCTATAGTATGCTTGGTTAAAAGAAAATCCTGTTAAAGATTACAAACACATTGCTAGATGTGACCCAGTTAAGGGATTTCCCTCATATCTGTTAGGATCTTCACCTTGTTAGAAGTGACCTTGTTAAAGGATTTCAAACACTCAATTAGAATGTCACTTTGCTAGAGGGTTTTACAAATAAGACTGTTAAGTCCACTCAGTTAAGAGATTTTCTGTCACTTTCACAAAATAACAGTAATAAAATCTATTTGCAACTTCACATCTAAAATGCTAAAGCAGATTCTTATTTGCTCAATACAATCTAGAACTAATCTTGTCCATCTATTGGGCTTCTATACTCTGTTATTCAAACAGGTCTTCAAGCTTTTGTGCTCGGTAATCACTATGTAGCATCCCTGTGCATACATTTGCCTGCATACATTGTTTATCAACAGCTCCCTATTTATAAACAATTAGCTAACCGCTTAATCTCCTTGATCACATTTCCCATGATCAATCATAGCCATTAGATCTTCAATCTTGTCTAGGTTCAATGTATCCTTCGATCTGAAAAACATTTTACCCCACCTAGGAACTTGCATATATTTCTTGGAACTTGTGCTAGGATAATGCAGTTCAATCTACGCTGTAGATCTTCATGCCGATTTTCCTTTGCCATGGATTCATTAACAAACTTCATGCACGACATACCAATCATTTAATCAGTTCTAGCTCTTTAGCTTCCTTCATTAAATAATGCATGTAACCATTTAATGTATTCTATTATAGCTCGGTTACAACTCGGTAATAACTCGGTAAATACTAAACTTCACTCGGTAGACATTCTGCCTTCATTAACCGATATTGATAACCTTAGGGTTTACCGACTAGGTTCTTTTCTTGGTAACATAGTATAGTATTAACCTTACAATTTACAACATATGTATGATGTTAAAACAATCTAAACATCATGATCTCATCATTGTCTGACTCGGTAAATAGTTGCCCATTGAATACCTTATTCATCCCCTTATTCATCATATTCTTTCTGTGTCTTTTACCGACATCTTTATACTCATCAAATCATACTTCTTAAGATATGGCAACATCATACTGAATTAGAAAATAAATTTCTTGACATCAATGACAAAATAATAATATTAAGATAGTAAATCATCCTTAATCAGTTATATCCATAATCATCAACAACCTTCTCAATATCCTTATTGAAATGCCAGCAATCTCCCATTGTCTGTTATAATGCCAAATGTCAATAGTTGGTGTAGCTTATGTTGGAGTTTCAGGATGTTGTTGGTAATCTTGTTCGAGACTTGGCATTTGGAGATCATTGCTGAAGCGTGTGGACCTATACTTGGTCTTGGTTGATCTAGGTTATGGATCAACATTGATGTAACATGTGGACAAGATTTATTGTTGTATTTTCAGGATATCTTATGTGTTAGATATTATTTGTTTTAGTCTAAGGCCGACATGTTTTGTAATGGTGTTATTGGTTTATTGTCTGGTAGCCAAACTGATTGTTTATGGTCGAGGGTTTGTATAAATAAGATGTAAGATCTCATTCTAGATTATCATGGTTATTGTAAGAGGTCATGGTCAAGGAATGTAATATGTGAATATTGTAATATCATTTAGACAAAAGAGTTGGTCAATCAATGGAGATCGAATTGGGTTTGTAAGAGGAATTAGTACTCTGGTATTGAGCTTAACCGGAACTGTACTCAACCATAGGAGATGTTATCTTTTGCACTTCAACACTTCTCCGAATTGTAGTATAGATTTATATGTAGTCAGTGAGACTCCTTTTGTGATGAGCAGTGTGCTCTAGGCTATTGGCCTTCCTGCAGGTGCAGGCCCCTTCGTTGTAAATTCACATACTTATTGCAGAAGTATTATATGACTGTGGGTAGGCTTCCCATCGTGGGTTTTCCCTTTACCAAGTTTTCCACGTACAAATCTTGGTGTTGTGTGGATGGCTTTTATTCTGTGATTATTGTTAATGCTTAATTGGATTAACTACTATTCCGGTATTGTTGTTTTAAATTGATAATGCTTTCGGTAATCTGTGACAACTAATTCACCCCCCCTCTCAGTTGTCTTTCAGTTATTTGAACTATCTAGCAATTGGTATCAGAACTTTGGTCCTCTCTGCAGAAAGCTTAACCGCTTGAGGAAGATCATATGATGACTAAAAATTTAAGTTCATCCAGTTCTCCTGGAGCTATTTTTCAAAAGGATATACCAAGGCTTTAAGGAACAAATTATAGAGTATGTGTGAGGCCGTACCCCGAGCCGTCATAGCATTTAAATTATTTTCATGTTGGACCTATTATTGATACTATATCTTGATGCATTATGGACATAGATTTTATATTATCCAGTGTTTGGATAACATTGATATGATTATGTCATTTACTTTTATTTGCACTACTTTATTTTGATGCTTGAAATTATGGATGCATGCTCTGTAAATGATTTAATTCCATGTTTATGATGATGATGCCATTTAGTAGATTATTGTATGTGGATGTTATCAGATAATTGGATGCTTGATTTTTATAATTGAAGCTTTATGCAACATCCAAATTGTATTCTTTTTGATAATATTATATGTGATTTTTGGAATTACTAATGTGCAAGTGAGATGTGCAGAAAAACTATTGCATGTGACCATGGAAACTATTTGAAGAATCAAGCCTAGGCCTATGTGAGATTGTTGTCTATTTGGAGAGACAACACCTTGTTTGTAAATGTGTTTTAGTTTGTAAACGTTATGCTTGGATGTGTGTTTAATTTGGAAATTGTTTAATTTATAAATTCTAAAAAAAAAGGGCGGCATTTGCCATGTGTAATTCTTTTTGTAGTGTCACTTGAAACATGTGTTGTAGGATGAGTTGGCATTGACATGTCTCTTTTGAGGAAATTTATTTTACCAATGCATATATTTTCAATTATCCTAAAATGGTCCCAAGTAAACCTTGGATAGGGAACCATTAGAAAGGTCAACTCAAGGTTGACCTATAGGTGAACTTTGGGTGGACTTCTAGGGGGGTAAACTAACTCCTAGGGTCAAGTTAGGGGCATTTTTAGTGGGCCATATGATGTACCTATGGATGAAGGCCAAATTTAGTCATGTGTCCACTCCATAGGGCCTGTTTCGCCTCCTCAAAAATTGAGTTTCCCAAGTTGGCCGAATTTCATCTTTAAAACAACCTTCCTAGGTTAGATAACCCTCCAAATGAGTGACATTGCTCTTCCCCATTCCTTTTACCCTTTTTGAGGTGTCTTGGCTAGAGAGTCTGTAAGGTATTGAGAGGACCAACCAATGAAAATTCTTCACCCTTCCCAAGTGTGTTGGAAAGAGTGAGGAGTGTCTTCATAGGGAATAGTTTGGGAGGGAGAAGTCTGATCACCCACTCTCCATTTTGGAGACTTAGATTCTTGAGCAAATTTTTTAAGTTGTTTTTTGAGGAATTTGGCAAGTCTTGAGAGGAAAAAAGTTATGGATTTGGGTAGCTCTCCTACAACTTTATTTCACCCTTTTGGCAAATTTAATGTTGGTTGTTTTCTAGCTCATGTATGTTGTTGTTTTTGAAAAGATTGTTGTTGTATTTGTTTTTCCATTGTTGTTTTTATTTATATATGTAGGAAGATGTTGAGTTCTTCCTTATGTGCTTTTGGTTAAGTTTTTATGTTGTTGTTTTGGGAGTTTTCAAGGCCAAACTCACCCTTGGGAGGGTAGAGTGGCCTTGGAGTGAAGGGTTGTTTGATAGCCTATGAGTTAGAGGCTCTCTTTGGAAGAGAGTGAACCACAAGGGATTTTGTGACCCTTTCTGCATAGTGATTTATTTATGCAATGGGGGTCATAAGGGGATTTTTGTTGGCTTGTATGCCTTGGGGGACATAAGGGATTATAGGGAAAAGTTTGGAACTTGTGGATGTGTTTATTTGCAGCCTTGTTATGGCATTATGTTCTCTACTTGCAAAATTCTCCTCGAGGTACTTAGTCCACCTTCACCCCACTTGAAAAGTCACATATGTGATGTTGTTTAGCCTTGGGTTGGGAGTGTCTTTTGTGTTGTGATTTTTATACTTATATGTGTTTGAATGTGTGTTTCCCATCTAGCCTTGATTTGCCTAGCTCGGGGGTGGCTTCTAGTAAGCCTAGGTTGGGAGGTGAGCCTCCATGGTCACAACCTTCAAGTTTTATTGCAGGTTTTGCTTGGGAAAAGATTGGAAGGAAAAACTTTGAGTGGATCTTATTGTTATTTGTATTAAGAAAATATATGTATTTGGGAAGCCCTCATTTAGTAGAAATGAGAGGCTAGGTTTTGTATCTACCTATTTGTAAAAGAATTTCTTATTGTATTTTATTAGCAGCAAAGAAAAGAAAAAGAATTTTTTTATTGTATTTAGTTGTACAAAAGTAAATGAACTATTGGAATAGATTTTTCCATGTTAAAAAAAAAGATGTATTTTAAATTTGAAGTATTATTATATTTTTGCAAAAACAAAAAAAGGGAATTACATTTGTTGAATATTTTTGTGTTGATATAGTTGCTGGAAAAGAAAGATTTAGAATGATATTATATTATGTCTTTAAGTGTTAAAAAAAAACGCATTAGATCTTGTAGCTTATTGTATTAAATGTTCTTTTTTAAAAATAATAGTTGCAGTTGTAAATAAATTAAATTCTGCTAATCTTCTTCTATTCTGTAATAACATGTTAGTGAAAAGAATATAAATCTAGTTATAGGGTTATTAAATCAAAAGAAAATTTACTATTATGTAATTTACTATTCTATAACTTACTATTCTGTTATTTACTATTCTGTTATTTACTATTTTGTTATTTACTATTTTGTCATTTACTATTTTGTTAAAAAAAAGAGAGAGAGAAATAGTTTATCTAGTCTGTACAAATAATCTATAACAATTATACATTCAAGATTAAATAAATCAGAATATTCAGATCAAAATAAAATACATTGTGCATGAGTGTAGGCACATAACACACACACACACACACACACACACACACACACACACACACATATATTTGTGAACACATGCAAGATTTCAGTGAATAAAATTAGAAAATTAAAATGACAGATTACATGTATATTTCATTTCTAGCTTATATATATATAAATTTAAACTTGTATCTATTTGTATAAAAAAAAATAAAAAATTAAATAAAATATTTAACCTTAGATTGGGATGGGGGAGCCGAGGGCTCTACCCCACCCCGCCCCTTCATAGCTTGCCGCAGTGCGGTGCGGCCGCCACTGCGGATTAAACTGGAGTGGACGGCTTGACCGCCATAGTGGATGGCTTGACCACCACTATTGGTTAAGCCACAGTGGTCGGCTCGACCGCCACTGTGGGTTAATTGCAGTGGACGATTCACCCACCACTGCGGTTAAACCACAGTGGTCAGTTATAGTCACCACTGCGGTGAACCTGTTCAACCCCGCCGCCCCCTTTGAAGACTCTTCGGCCTCCCTTCTCCCTCCTCACCGCCATGAAACCTGCAACACAAACACACACACACACACCAAAGGCAAAAAAATAATAATAATAAGATATGTTAAAATAAGAAACCCTAACCCATTTTCGGGTTAGGGTTAGCATTTAAAAAAAAAGATGTGTTAAGATATGCAACCCTAGCCCATTTTTGGGTTAGGGTTAGCATTGGGAAAGAAAGAAAAGAATAAGTTAGGTTATAAGAAATAACCCAACCCTAATTAGGGTTCAAAATTTTAAAATGACTAAATTGAAAAGAGGTGGGGGGACTCTTTTCAATTTGTGATGGGTAAAACCCATTTACAATTGAATTAATTAAATAGGAAAGTTAATTTAAAACCCTTTTACATTTTAATTAATTAAATAGGAAAGTTATTCCTACATTAGTTTTTGGGGAATTAATTTTTATAGTAAAATATTCACAATTTGATTTAATTTTATTAACTAGGGTTATTAATGAGAAATTTTATATAATTAGTTTTCATATTTAAATAAATATGAATTTTCGGGTTAAAATTCCTTTGGGGAATTTTATTAGTGAAATTTATTAATTGTATAATGTAAGATTTTAGCCTATGAGGTCATTATTGGTCGAATATTTAATAGTTGAAATTTAAATGTCTAAGGAGACTTAAAATTGGACTTTAGTATAAAATGAAATTATATGGAAAATATAATAATTGATTTGATTAACTTTATTAGTTATATTTAAAAGTGTAATCACGCACGTTCAAATAATTATTTTTAATATGAGTTAACTTTATTTTTATTTAGCCTCGAGTATTTTAAATACTATTGAGATAATTAATATCTCTCGATTCTTGTTGGAGAATTTTAATTAGAGGAAATTAATTAGTTTAATTAGATTAATTAATTAAGTTGTGATGACCCTTTTTAGGGAATAATTAGTCTACTCTATTTAACCCAGAGTTAACCCTTAGTTAAGAAAAACTTATTTAGTTCCATTTTAAATGTAAATTATTTAATGTATTTATGTTGTTTAAAAATAAATAAAATGTTGTTCCATTTTTGCCCAAAAGTTTGGGCATGATAGTATGGAAGATTCAGATGGAGACTCATCTGAGATGTCTTGGCAAGGAGATTTGGGAGATCACACAGAAATGGCATCACACCCTTTAATCTAAGATCTGACAATCCACCTCTAGCAAAATTGGACAAGGAGCTTGAGAATGATTGTAGAGCAAGAGAAGCCCTCTTGTGTGCATTTTCTAATCAGCAAATTATAGGATTAACAGACAAATCATATGGAAAGGCTATATGAGATAAATTGCAAACCCTTAATGAAGGTGACCCTATAGTGAACATTGCTAAACTTGATGGTTACCGAGTGAGATATGAAAATTTGAAGATGGAAGAAGATGAAAGGATTACTGCATTCATGGAAAGAATAAATGAGATTGTTATGGGAATTCAATGTTGTGGTGGAACTCTTAGCGAAGATGAGATTGTTTCTAAAGTCCTGAGAGCCCTACCACTAGCTTACAAAATGAATGCTACTATTATTAATGGGTTGATAACAATGGCTAATACATCTGTCAACAAAGATACTTTGGTTGGGAAACTATCTGCTTTTGAGCTTGAGGAATTTGGACCTTTTGGAGTTGTGAAAACTGAACCTTCTTTCCATGCATCTACATCTACAACCGGTAAGCAAGATTGGAGAGTTTTATATGCAAAAGAATTAGAAGATATGAAGAGACAAGATGAAGAGCTTGAGAAACTTGGAGCACTACTTTCTAGAAGAGCATCAAAAGGACCGTTAGGAAGTAAGTATGAAGGAAAAGCACCTTTTAAATGTTTTGCATGTAATAAGATTGGTCATTTTGAATCTAGATGTCCTAAAAGGAATTTAAGATTTGAAGAAAGAGTTAAGTAATCATTTAAGCCTAATCAGAACAAGTATAGATTCAAGAAAAAAAATTATGCTACATAGCGGATGAGGAAGGTATTATTGATTCTAATGATGAACTAGTAGAAGACTCTGCTAGTGGATCTGTCAATGGGAAAGAATGGGTATTCTTGGCTATCAAGGAAGATGATCTGACACTGGAAGAGAATGTACCTAATGAGAAGACACTCGCTACTAAAATTAAGGATAAGGATGAATGGGTAATTGATAGTATGGTTGTTCACATCATATGACTGGAGATAAAGGAAAGTTTTTATCTTTGCAAGAAATTGATGGTGGATTAATTAGATTTGGAGATAACAAGGTATGTATAATTAAGGGAAAATGAACTATATCATTGGATGGTAAGAACAATACTGACAATATTTATTATGTTGAAGTTTGAAGAATAATATTTTGAGTGTAGCAAAATTGGTAGATAAGGGATTTTAGTTATAGTTCAAGGATGGAAAATGCAAAATCATTAACAGATCTGGCTTGAAGATTGCAACTGGTACACAGACAAAAGGTAACATGTTTCATTTGAACTCTAGTGAGAAGACATGTTTGATTACACAGATTGATGAAAGTTGGTTATGGCATAAAAGGCTATGTCATTTAAATTTTGATTGCATTGTGAAGATCAATTCAACTAAGGATGTTAGAGATATACCTAAGATTATGAAGCCCTATAATTCGATATGTAAAGAATATCAAATGGGTAAACAGGTTAGAACCTCTTTTAGGAGTATACAAGATAAACCAAATGATATTCTTAATCTTATTCACACTAATTTGTGTGGCCCTACTAGAGTTAAAATTTTTATGGTAATAGATATTTCATGCTAATCATTGATGACTATTCTAGAATGATGTGGGTTACTTTTTTGAGAGAAAAATATGAAGCATTTGAAAAGTTTAAAATCTTTAAGGCTAAAGTGGAAACTGAGATATGATTGAAGATTAAATGTTTGAGATCAGATCATGGTGGATAATTCACATCCGACGAGTTTAATAACTTTTGTGACAAGCATGGTATCAAAAGACAATTTTCTACTCCTCGGACACCTCAGTAGAATTGAGTTGTGAAAAGAAAAAGTAGAATGATCTTGGATGCTACTAGAACAATCATAATGGAAGCTAATCTACCTCATATCTATTGGAAAGAAGTAGTTAGTACAATAGTTTATACATTTAACAGAGTACATATCAAAGGAGAAACTAGTAAGATATCTTATGAATTATGGTTTGGTAATACACCTACAGTTAAGTATTTCTTAATCTTTGGTAGCAAATGTTATATCGGGAGAGATGATACTATTGGGAAATTTGATCCTAGAAGTGATGAAGGCATATTTCTTGGTTATTCTAATGAAAGCAAAGCATATAGATTTTATAACAAGAGATTGCAGAAAATAGTGGAGAGTGCTAATGTCAAAGTAGATGAGCTGAGCAAAAGAAAAATCACAATTTATGAGAAGGAACCAGCAATGGAAATGATTATATCTGAATCGGTAGCACCTTTATTGGAATAGAGAGTTGAACCAGTTACTCCAACAACATCAGAAAATTCTACAGTAACTGAAGAACAAGGAAGAGGAATAGAGAATCAAAGACTCCTAGGTATGTGAGATTGAATCATTCTGAAGATCAAATCCTTAGGGATAAGAGAAATAGAGTGATGACAAGAAGAAGACTCACAACTAATGAGGTGTGTTTAATTTCACAAGTTGAACCAGTATCAATAATTAAGGCATGTAAAGATGAATTTTGGTTAAAATCTATGGAAGAAGAATTAGATCAAATTGAGAAATATAACACGTGGACTTTGGTTCCCCGACCTAAAAAATAAAAATGTTATTGGAAATAAATGAGTTTTTAGGAATAAATTGAATGAGGATGGTAAAGTTATAAGGAATAAGGCTAGATTGGTTTGTAAAGGATATTCTCATAAGGAAGGAATTGTTTATGGAGAAACTTTTGCACCTGTAGCTAGGATTGAAGTTGCAAGATTATTTCTTGCCTATGTTGCTTATAAAAACTATAGGGTTTATCAGATGGATGTTAAATGTGCATTCTTGAATGGGGATCTTGATGAGGAAGTTTATATTGAGAAACATAATGTTTTTTCACTATCAGATGATACTGATATGGTTTGTAGGTTAAGGAAAGCTTTATATGGATTGAAACAAGCACCTAGAGTTTGGTATGCAATGTTGGATAAATATCTTTTGAAGCTTGGTTTTGCTAAGGGTAGTGTTGATAGTAATTTATATTATAAAATCACTGATCATGATATGATGATTGTTGAAGTATTTGTTGATGACATTATTTTTGGAGGTGAAGATAAATTATGCATAGAATTTTCTAAGAACTTGGAGAAAGAATTTGAGATGTCTATGATTGGTGAGATGAAATTTTTCTTATGTTTACAAATTAATCAGATTGAAAAAGGTATTTTTATTTGTCAAACTAAATATGCTAAGGATTTGTTGAAGAAATTTGGTATGGGAGATTCTAAACTGGTAAGTACACCTATGGTTACAAGTGAGAAACTAATAAGGAAAGATGTTTCTACACCGATAAATCCTACAAGAAACAAATCTATGATTGAAGGTCTTCTTTATTTAACTCAGACTAGACCTAACATTATGAATGTTGTTTGTATTATTTCAAGATTTCAGAGTGATCCTAGAGAAAATCATGAGATGACGTTGAAAATGATTTTTAGATACTTGCAAGGTACATCAAAATATGGCTTGTGGTATCCTAAGGATGATAACTTCACTTTATGTCCATATACAAATGATGACTGGGCTAGAGACGTTGATGACTAGAAAAGTACTTCTGGTGGAGCTTTCTTTCTTGGAAAGAAGTTGGTTTCATGGATCAACAAGAAATAGTCATGTACTTCTTTATCTACTACAGAAGCTGAGTATATTGTTGTTGCTACTAATTGTACACAAGTTTTATGGATGAAGCAAATATTGAAGGATATAAAGGTGGATTGTGATGCACAGGTATTTATTCACTATGATAGCTCTGCTGGTATTGATATATCAGAGAATATAGTATTTCACTCTAAGACAAATCACATATCTATCAAGTATAACTTTTTGAAGGAGAAGGTAGAAGCAAATGAAGTTAAACTAGTTTATGTGAACACTAAAGAACAGATTGTAGATATTTTCACTAAACCTTTATCCAAGGAATCTTTTGAGTACCTGAGAGACAGATTGGGGGTTTTTATCCCTCTGATAGAGACTTGATTGATGTGGTTTGGCATCTGTTCGGTATGCATTATTAGAGATACTATTCATTTCAACACTAATGTGGGATGCTACTGCTCAGGGAGACTAGTCAACTTTGAGATTCAGAGGCTTATGTTTTTGCTTTGATATTTATGTCAAATTTGTAGCATTGAAGTCAAAGGGGGAGAGATAGCAATGTGAAAAAGAAAGTCAAAACTTTACAGAGATTATTCACAAGGGGAGAGACATTGATAATCAGAGCTATATGCAAGAGATTGTTGGTTGTCTTCCAGAGGGGGAGACTTGTTTGGCATTTCTTGGTACTTAGATGTTTTTCACATCTATTGTTTCCATGAATGCCAAAGGGGGATATTGTTGGCCATTTGGTGGAATTGATTATGTGTTGCATTGATGTTTTGTCATTGATGTCAACACTAGCTATTTGGATGCTTTACCGGCACCCTTCTGGTTCCAACAGGTTGAGTGGTCTGTGGTTAACTCTGGTATATTCTGGCAATGGAATTCGCTTGTTCATAATGCCTATAATAAGATTTGGTCAATTGGTTCCAGTCTGGTGATTGGATGCTATCCTGCTTACACACAAGATTGGTTTTCGTTTCTGGCAAGGGTTTCACCGATAGATCTTTTGATGGAGATATTTGATACATTGCATAATTGGTGTTGGTGAACCTTATGTTGGAGTTTCAGGATGTTGTTGGTAATCTTGATTGAGACTTGGCATTTAGAGATCATTGCTAAAGTGTGTGGACCTATACTTGGTCATGGTTGATCTAGTTTATGGATCAGCATTGATGTGATGTGTGGATAGGAGTTATTGTTGTATTTTTGGATGTGTTGGATATTATTTTTTTTAGTCTAAGGATGACATGGTTTGTAATGAAGTAATTTTTTTATTTTCTGGTAGCCGACCTGATTGTTTATGGTCGAGGGTTTGTATAAATAAAATGTAAGATCTCATTGTAGATTATCATGGCTATTGTAAGAGGTCATGGTCAAGGAATATAATGTGCGAATATTATAATATCATTTAGACAGAGGAGTTGGTCGATAAATGGAGATCGAATTGGGTTTGTAAGAGGATTGAGTCCTCCAGTATTGAGCTTAACCATAACTATACTCATGCATAGTAGATGCTATCTTTTGCAGTTCAACACTTCTTCGGATTGTAGTCTGGATTTGTATGTATTCAGTGAGACTCCTTTTGTGATGAGTAGTGTGCTCTAGGTTGTTGGCCTTCCTGCAAGTGTAGGCCCCTTCATTGAAAATTCACATACTTACTACAAAAGTATTATTTGATTGTGGGTAGGCTTCCCACTGTGGTTTTTCTCTTTACCAGGTCCTCCACATACAAATCTTGGTGTTGTGTGGATGGCTTTTATTCTATGATTATTGTTTATGCTTAATTGGATTAACTACTATTTCATTATTGTTGTTTTAAATGTATAATGCTTCCACTAATATGTGACAACTGATTCACCCCCCCCCCCTCTCTTAGTTGTCTTTCGGTTATCTGAACTATCTAGCAGATTTGGGGGTAGAACTTGAGAAAAGTAGGGGATATATGGAGCCAATACTTAAATAACTAAAAATATAATTAGACGTTGAAATGATGAAGTTCACTATATATTATTTATTGCACCAAAGGGTTCTAGGATCTCAAAAGGTTCCACAAAGTGATATGCAAGTTTGGAAGACAAAAATTAATCAAGCTTGTCAGTGGCTAATTTATTAGAAACACTCTCTCTGATAGATGACTATTTTGATGTATATATTTTTATCATTTATAATTTTTCTAAAAAAATACTACATTTCCCAATTTCTAATCAATCTAAGTTTGTACTTTCATATTTTCTAGTTCATTTGGATCCACAACTACTATGTCCGAGTCTATTTGTTAAGCATACAATACTTGAGCTTATGAACCTCTAATGAAGAAATGAGAAGTGTGTTTATGGTTAGTGTTATCATATGCAAACTCAATTAATGGTAAGTAAGTTCCCATATTTTTGTTCACAAGTCCTCAATAATTTGGTTCACTCTCTTTTTGTTGATCAATCTTAAGGTGATGGGTTGATCTATAGTCCAATTTACTTCCCAATTATGTGTATGTTTTTCCAAAACCTTGATATTATCCAGGTGTCTCAAATATGATCTTATCAAACTTACCTTTATTAAATATGATATTCTTTGGTACTCCATGAAACTAAAAGATCTCCTAAAATCTTAAAAGGTATACATCGATTCCTAAATGTAATTAGAGAGGTTGTTTGTAAATTATATTCTCTTATATTGTTTGTAATTTTATGTAATTAAGACAATATATATACATATATTATTTTTAAAACAATTAAAAAAATTAAAAATCTATACATATAAATTATTAAAACAATTAAAAACCAAGAAAAATTAAAAAAAAGAAAAAAAGCCTTTCGGCCCTACCTTGCTCGGTCGAAAGACTTCTTAGTCCCCCTCCCGCTCCAGCTATTTGGGACTATGCAAATGGGGGGCTAAGTGCAGTTGATGGGTATATGTAGGGCCGATTCCTACTCGACCAAGTATACCCCACCACCCGTCCTCCACGTAGGCACCATGTGGCGTCACGTAGACTCGATCAAGTAGGATTTCTTTTTCGCTCGCACTTACCTAAAAGTGTGACATAGCACTATGCTTTCACCCATAAGTTGTTGTGAATTTTAGGGTCCACTAACCGTAACATCTTTTCTCCTAATCCTTGCATTCCTTCATTGTCATGATCACTTACTTTTCTTAAACATTTAAACCCTCATTTCTTAGTAGGACCAACATTATATATTTATGTCCTTAGATGGGGTTTTGAGTACTAACTATAACTAGCAAAGGTTGGTCATGGTTTTGTAAGGTTACTATAAGTCTCCATTAGTAGATCATAGATTTTACTAGCAATTCGAAAAAACCTTAGGTGAGTCATGAATTTTTCCATCAAGTGGAAGTGACAACAACTGGTTGGACTTTTCACCCTCAAGTGGAAATGTTAGCAAGCAGTTTAAACTTTTTGAGGGCAAGTGGAAGTATTCAAAGGTAGGTCATGGATTTGGAGGGTCATTAGAAGGACTCTAAGCATGAATGTAACTTGCTCATTTAGCATTTCAATGCATTTCCACTCATACTTAGCAAACTTACCAACCTCAAGAAACATCCTTCAAAATATCAAATACTTACCTCAACAAGTGTTGATCTCACCAAGAAGAAGGAAATGCTCATCCTAGCTGAGCATTTGATAGCTAATTGGAAGTCATCCCAAGGTGATCAAACTTTTGGAGGGTCATTAGAAGTGGCTCCAAGAAGTTGGTCGGGGATGTAGGCACCAAATAGAAGTGGGGATGAAGCAAGGAGTGGATTTAGGAAGTCACTAGAAGTGACTTGATTTGTCTCTTTTCTCTACTTCTATCACTTCATCCATTTCATGGGTTCTTTCTTCATCTTATATAATTAACCTCATCTCTAAAAGATGTATGTGAATAAAATTATCAAATATATATTTTCTATTATATCCCAAATAGATCGCACCATGTATCATTTATTAATACAAGAGATTATTTTTGGGTCTGGGGGTTTTTAGAAAATGGGTGAATTCCAAAGAAATAAAAACAAACATAAATCTTGACAACAATTGTTTTTATATCCTTTTTTTTTTCAAGAAGATTTTTATGCAATTGCTCATGATCATAATTTAGACACACACACACACACACACACACACACAGATATATATATATATATATATATATATATATATATATATATATGGGCAAAAGCATGGAGTAATGTCACACTTTGGGCCAACTAAGGGTAGTTCGACTAGACTGAGTTTAGTCAGACTCAGACCAATCGAACTACCCCTAGACCGTGTGGTGCCAGAAATCCAACCAGATAGAGTTCAACTAGAGTCCCTTAGTTCAAATGCTTTCATTAAAAAATAATTCATTTTTTTGTTGTTGTTAGTAAGGTTAGTCTGGTCAGATTGAGTTTGGCTAGATTCAATCCGACCAAACTAGCCTACGTGTCATGTGATGTGGCACAAAAAAGGTGAACTTTGTATTTCTAAAATTTTTCGCTTCTGCTCATTTTTTTCATGTAGAATATTTTTTTATAAAAATCGAAAAATACCCTCTTGTAGAGCTCGAAGTCACAAATCTAGGATTATATTTTTTTTCGTATTTTAATATTTTTATTAATTAAACATTGCGAGTATCTTTTTAAAGTTAAAAAAGAGGTTGAATAGAAATTAAAAAAAAAATTAAATGATATTAAAAAAATATTTTTGACTAGATGAGAGAATCTTCTCGAAAAGGGTATTTTTTTTTAGTTAATGATAAATTTAGTAGTCAAAAGGTGATGTTGAATAGAAACTGTCAAATTTAGCTATGTTGGACTTCAAAATATTATAACGACAAAAATATACATCAAATTTTTTATTTTTATTTATTTTTTAACATTGCATATATATGTCTATTTTTCTCTTTATTTTGTGACGCTGACTAGAACCCCTGATTTTCAGCATTTTTTAGCAATGAAAAACTGTCTTTGAATTTATAAAAAATATATATATATATATATATATATTTTAAAAAGTTTTAAATTTATAACAGGCCTAAATTTCATTAATATTTCTACATTTGATCATTTTACATCATTTTAAAATTCAATTTAGAAATGCCACTTTTATGTAGTCGAACAGTCAAAGTTAAACTATTTTAGTTGTGTTGGTTGGTTCCTTTATAAAAGTGTGACACGGGTTTGTGTTGGCAATTGACACTCTATTGGTGAGGTTTCATTATTTTGTCATTGATGGCAACATTTTTTGGGGTTCAGGCTTCATATGGTGTACCGACAGGCACTTCATAGACTCTACACTGGCACCGGTAGGATAGAAGATCTCTTTGCTCACCGACAATGCAAGCCGACATGGTATAATAAAGGATATCGATATTGGAGGCCGAAACATCTTGGATCCAGAATCAACAACTTGTTTAATGCTTATTCATTTATGTTATAACACTGACATGTATTATGTAATTGTATATATCATTGTAAGCCAACATAAGGCATAAATTTGTATAGCATATATAGGGGAGATTGATTACATCACTTTTGATATGGATGGATGGATGTATAAGGTTATGGATGTAATATAATGTGAAATATATCAGAGAGACTTTGTATGTGAGGAATTCATTATAAGGGTTATTCCGGTACTAAGGTTTTAGGTTTTAACCAGAATAGATAGAGCTTAAACCAGAACTGTATTCTGGCATAGGAGATGCTATACTAAGTAGTTCACTATTCTCTAGATTGTTGTCTAGATTTTTATATAGTTAGTGAGACTTCTATTGTGATGAGCAGTGTGCTCTAGGTTGTAACCCTTCCTACAAGTGCAAGCACATCATATATTGTAATATCTCTTCATATGACTAGTGAATTGATATTGTGGGTCACAAATTCAACTGTGCGTTTTCCTCATTGATTTTTTCCATGTATAAATTTGTGTGTTATGGTTCTCATTTATGTGTTAGGCTTATTGGTTGTATTACTTCTTTCAATTATGTTTATACCGATTGGTGTATGTATGTTTTGCTAAGGCTAGAATCTTTTATTCTGGTATAACACTGATTCACCCAATCCCCCTCTCAGTGTTATTGGTTTCCAATAATTGGTATCAGAGCCTTGTGCCTTAGAGGACGTTTAACAACTTGAGGAAGATCCTAAAACTGGAATAATTGAATATGACTTTGGAGAAACAACTTAAGATGGCACTTGGAGATTATGATGCTGAAAGATTGAAGAACTTAAATCTACAAGATGAGTTGAATTCTGCTAAAGAATTTATTCTTGACCTACAAGACTTTCATCTATTCAAGCTAGGAGGAAAGAACTTTTGCAAAATCAAGATGATGAAGATGTTGGTATTATGGATGACTTCGTCATGTGTTGCATTGGTTTTGTCATTGATGTCAACACTTATCTTTCTAGAGGTCTACATTGTTGATTTGGCACTCGAGTTATATTGGTTTATTGTTGAATCGACACATTGTGGTCTCGATATGGATATTGGCTTATGCATAGTCACCAGTATATGTTTCACTGGCAGCTCAGGAAGCTGATGATGACTTGTTATCATCTAGAGATCATTTGGTTATGTCGAAGATATGGATTGGATGTTTGGATTTGGTGTTTTTCTTATTGGTTTGATCAGGTTCACATAGTTGCCTTTACCGACATATAGGTCTAGGTTATGCACCGGTACAAGATATTATGTTATAGATCAGCATGACACATTTTGGAAATCGTTTATTGATTGGATAATGTGTAAATGTATTGAGCTGAAATATTGTATCGTATCAAGACTTATTTTGTAATTGATTTAAATGTAATATCTTTAGGGAGCCAACCTAATGTTGAGGTCTTAGGGTCTTGTATAAATAATTTGAAGATCTTATTTGAAGATCATATGTGTATGAGTGTGTGCGAATATTGAAGATCATTGTAAGAGCAGATCTTTATGTGAATCACACAAATATTATCTAAAGGTTGAAGGAAAGGTTATGAAAGTGTTTAGCACTCATGGTCAGAGATTAAACCGGTACTGAATCCAGCATTGAAGATGCTATATTGAAGCAATACATTGTTATTGGATTTAACCATCCAATTGTAGTCAGTGTGACTCCTATTTTGTGATTGAGCTATGAGCTCTAGGCGGTTGGCCTTTCTGCATGTGCAGACCCCATTATTGTAATCACTTACTATTTGTAGTAGTATCATCTGATTGTGGGTAAGGTTTCCCACCATGGTTTTTCCCCTTATAGGCTTTCCACATCAAAATCTTTGTGTCATGTGTTGTGGATGTTGTTTCTCTTTCTATTTCATGCATTAAGTTATATCAGTACTACTATAACTGTTAATCTATTTAACCAACATTAAATTTGTTTTACCGGCACTAAGTTTTAAGTTGGAATAGTTTGATTTGGGTTGTAATTTATTGGCAACTGATTCACCCCCCCTCTAAGTTGTACTTCATGGTTCCTAACAATTGGTATCAGAGCATAGTCCTCTTTTTGCAGAAGCCTAATAGCTTGAGGAGATCCTATGGTAGCAAATATCTTCAAGAAGGACAATCCTAAACTTGATGGAACTAACTATGGTATATGAAAGATCAAAATGGAAACACATCTGAACTGCATTGAAAGAGCTATATGGGATGTTACAAAGAATGGCTATGTTGGTCCTACTTAGAATAGCCCCCATCCACTGACCTTGGCTAAAGACTTGGAGAATGATTGCAAAGCAAGAGAAGCACTTCTAAGTGCATTATCAGATCAACAAATCATGGGATTATCAGATATATCTACTGCAAAAGCTATTTGTGATAAACTAGAAACATTGAATGAAGGAGATACCACTATGCAAAACTGCAATGTTACTGGGTCAAGTATGAAAATTTAAAAATGGAAGAAGAAAGAATTTTTGCATTTATGGAAAGAGTTAATGAAATTGTTTTAGGAATACAATGTTGTGGAGGATCTTTAAGTGAAGATGAAATTGTTTCTAAAGTTTTAAGAGCTTTGCCTCTGTCTTACAAAATGAAAGTGACTACTATTAATGAGTTGAGAACAATGCCTAATACATCAGTATCTAGAGATACTTTGGTTGGAAAACTTTCTGCATTTAAGCTTGAAGAATTTGGTCCTATTGCTATAGTCAAAACTGATATAGCTTTCAATGTATCATCATCATAATCTGACAAATCTGATTGGAAAGCACTTTATGCAAAAGAACTTGAAGATATCAGAAGAGAAAATGAAGAACTTGAAGAACTTGAAGTGCTATTTGCAAGGAAGATTCCTAAAGGTCCAGCAGGAAGTAAGTATGAAGGTAAAGCACCTTTCAAATGTTTTAATTCCAATAAAACTGGTCATATGGCATCTAGGTGTCCTGATAGACATGCAAGACTAAGAGAGGAAGCTAAGAGAACATATAAGCCTGAATCTGAATATCAGAGAGATTTAAGAAAATAGAGATAAGTCATGTTACTATGCAGATGAAGATCTAGTAGATAGTGGATGGGCATTTGTTGCAATAAAAGAAGATCAATCGGCACCTGTTGTCAAACTGATAGAGAAGGCATTGGAAACAAAAATTGAAGAAAAGGATGAATGGATCATTGATAGTGGATGCTCGCATCATATGACTGGTGATAAAAGAAAATTATTATCATTATACGAAATTCATGGAGGTCTAGTAAGATTTGGAGATGACAAAGCTTGTTTAATCAAAGGAAGAGGCACTATATCTTTGGATGGTAAGAACAATACTGACAATGTTTATTATGTTGAAGGATTAAAGCATAATCTTTTGAGTGTTGGTCAGTTAGTGGAAAAATGATTTCAATTACAATTCAAGAATGAAAAATGCAAAATCATAAATAGAATGGGATTGGAGATTGCAACCAGTAATCAAACTAAAGGTAATATCTTTCATTTGAATACCAGTGATAAGACATGTTTGATTGCACACATTGATGAAAGTTGGTTATGGCATAAAAAAATTTGTCATGTGAATTTTGATTGTATTGTAAAGATTAGTTCAACTAAGGCAGTAAGGGATTTACCTAAGATTGTGAAACCTCATAATCCGGTATGTAAGGAATGCCAAATAGGAAAGCAAGTCAGAACAACATTTAAGAGCATTTATGAGAAATCCAATAATGTTCTTGATTTAATTCATATTGATTTATGTGGTCCAGCAAGAACAAGGAGTCTTCAGGGTGATAGATACTTTATGCTAATAATTGATGATTATTCTAGAATGTGTTGGGTTACTTTTCTCAGGGAGAAATCACAAACTTTTGGGAGATTCGAGATATACAAGGTAATGGTAGAGAATGAAAGTGGAAATAAAATCAAATGTTTGAGATTTGATCAAGGAGGAGAATTTATATCTAGGGAATTCAATGCATTCTGTGAGGAGAATAGAATCAAAAGACAACTATCAGCACCCCGGACACCACAATAGAATGGAGTTGTGGAAAGAAAGAATAAAACTATACTGGATGCAACAAGAGCCATTATGATAGAAGAAAATCTACCTCATGTATACTGGAGAGAAGAAGTGAATACAACGGTTTATAATTTCAACAGAGTTCACATTAAAGGTGAAATCGGTAAGACCCCTTATGAACTATGGTTTTTTCATACTCCTACTCTTAAATACTTTAGAATATTTGGAAGCAAATTCTTTATTAGGAGAGATGAGTCTATTGGAAAATTTGATCCTCAAAGTGATGAAGGAATATTTCTTGGTTATTCAACTAGAAGCAAAGCATATAGATGTTATAATAAAAGATTGTAGAAAATCATTGAAAGTACTTATGTGAAGATATATGAACATTTTAGAGGAGAATCAAGATCTATAGGTTCTGAACTAGTAGTAGAAATGATTATAAATGAACTGACATAGATTGCACGAAAATAGAGTAAAGAACTAGTCACACCAGCATCATCAGAAAGCTCATTTGTGACTGAAGAACAACAAACTGTAAGTAGAAATCAAAATAAACCTAGGTATGTAAGATTGAATCATTCAGAAAATCAGATAGTTGGAAATAAAAATCAAGGTGTTATGACAAGAGGAAGATTGGCAAATGAAGAGGCATGTTAAATTTCTCAAGTTGAGCCAACATTGGATAAAAGCAATGGAAGATGAATTAGAACAAATTAAAAAGAGTAATACTTGGACATTAGTTCCTCGGCCTAAAGACAAAAATGTAATTGGAACTAAATGGGTATTTAGAAATAAACTTAATGAAGATGGTGAATTAATCAGAAACAAAGTAAGATTATTTTGTAAAGGTTATTCTCAAATAGAAGGAATTGATTATAATGAAACTTTTGCACCGGTAGCCAAAATTGAAGCAATTAGACCATTTCTTGCATTTGCAGGTCATAAGAACTATAAAGTTTATCAGATGGATGTAAAATGTGCATTTTTAAATGGAGATCTTGAAGAAGAAGTTTACGTTGAACAACCCGATGGATTTTCATTAACAAATGATAAGGATATGGTTTGCAGGTTAAGGAAAGCTTTATATGGATTGAACCAAGCTCTCAGAGCTTGGTATGCTAGACTGGATAAATATATTTTAAAGCTTGGATACACTAAAGGTAATGCTGATAGTAATTTGTATTACAAAGTTACCAATAATGACATTTTGGTTATTGAAGTATTTGTGGATGATATCATTTTTGGAGGTGAAGAAGTGTTATGTAAAGACTTTACTAACAAGATGCGGGAAGAATTTGAAATGTTTATGATTGGAGAGATAAAAAAATTTCTAGGTTTCCAAATTTCACAAACAGATAAAGGTACATTCATATGTCAAACAAAATACTTGAAGGAACTTTTGAAGAAATTTGGTATGGAAAACTCCAAACCGGTAAACACTCTTATGACTACAACTGATAAATTGATATTAAAGGATGATTCAACTCCTATAAATTCGACAAGGTACAAATCTATGATTGGAGGATTACTATATTTGACACAAACTAGACCTGATATAATTAATGAAGTGTGTATTTTATCAAGATTTCAAAGAAATCCTAAAGAAAATCATGAAATTGTAGTAAAAAGGATTTTTTAGTACCTACAAGGCACAACAAATCTTGGTTTATGGTATCCTAAGAATGACAATTTTGAGTTATGTGCATATACAAATGCAAATTGGGTAGGAGATGTGGATGGAAGAAAGAGTACCACTGGTGGAGTATTCTTTCTTGGATGAAGGTTAATTTCATGGATCAACAAGAAGTAGACTTGTACATCATTATCTACAGCAGAAGTAGAATATGTTGCAGCAACAACTAATTGCACTTAGGTATTATAGATCAAGAAAAATGTTGAAGGATATCAAGGTAAAATGAAAAGAACCAATAATTATTTACTATGATAACTCAACAACAATAGATATATCAAAGAATCTGGTATTTCACTCCAAAACAAAGCATGTTTCTATTAAGTATAATTTTTTGAAAGAGAATGTTGAAGCAAATGAAATGAGATTGGTTTATGTGAACACTAAAGAGAAAATTGCAAATATTTTTCCAAAGTCTTTGCCTAAGGAAACATTTGAATATCTCAAAGAGTATCTTGGGGTAATTTCCCCACCGACGGAGACTTGAATGATGAAGATTAGCATCAAACTAGCAGGGACTAACAGAAAAATCTTTTTCTAGCTTTGATGGAGGAGAGCTACTGCTCAAGCGGAGTAGTTAGCTGTATGTTATATTGAAATTTTTGATTCTTGACTACTTTGGCATTTGATGTCAAAGGGGTAGAGATGTCTATGGAAAAACATTATTGTACTTTGAAGATTGGGGAGAGATGTATTTTGGTTTTGGTTATATTGTTTCTGTTTTTCGTACAAAACTTTCATTGATCTATTTTGGGAGATTGTTGGTATTTCGCATTCTATTTTTGGCACTTAGATGTTTTACCCATCTAGTGTTGCCATCAATGCCAAAGGGGGAGATTGTTGGTATTATGGATGAATTCGTCATGTGTTGCATTGGTTTAGTCATTGATGTCAACACTTATCTTTCTGGAGGTCTACATTGTTGATTTGGCACTCGAGTTATATTGGTTTTTTGTTGAACCGACACATTGTCGTCTCGGTATGGATATTGGCTTATGAAAGTCACCGGTATATGTTTCACTAGTAGCTCAGGAAGTTGATGATGACTTGTTATCATCTAGATATCATTTGGTTATGTCAAAGATATGGATTGGATGTTTGGATTTGGTGTTTTTCTTATTGGCCTGATCGGGTTCACATATTTGCCTTTGCCAGTAGATAGGTCCAGGTTATGCACCAGTACAAGATATCATGTTCCAGATTAGAATGACATGTTTTGGAAATTGTTTATTGATTGGATAATGTGTAAATGTATTGAGCTGACATATTGTATCACATCAAAACATATTTTGTAATTGATTTAAATGTAATATCTTTAGGGAGCCAACCTAATGTTGAGGTCTTAGGGTTTTGTATAAATAATTGTAAGATCTTATTTGAAGATCATATGTGTATGAGTGTGTGCGAATATTGAAGCTAATTGTAAGAGTAGATCCTTGTGCAAATCATGCAGATATTATCTAAAGGTTGAAGGAAAGGTTATGAAGGTGTTTGACACTCATGGTCAGAGCTTAAACCAGTACTGAATCCAACATTGAAGATGCTATATTGAAGCAATACATTGTTATTAGATTTAACTATCCAATTGTAGTCAGTGTGACTCCTAATCTATGATAGAGTAGTGAGCTCTAGGCGGTTGGCCTTTCTGCATGTGTAGACCCCATTATTGTAATCACTTACTATCTATAGTAGTATTATTTGATTGTGGGTAAGGTTTCCCACTATGGTTTCTCCCATTACAGGCTTTCCACGTCAAAATCTTTGTTTCATGTGTTGTGGATGTTGTTTCTCTTTCTGTTTCATGCATTAAGTTATACCGGTACTTCTATAATTGTTAATCTGTTTAACCAACATTAAGTTTGTTTTACTAGCACTAAGTTTTAAGTTGGAATAATTGGTTTTGGGTTGTAATTTATTGACAACTGATTCACCCCCCCTCTATGTTGTCCTTCCCGGTTCCTAACAAATGCACTTAAGGAACAATGTTAGAAATTGATTCAAGAGAACATGGTTCCGAAGAAAGATTTGCAAACTATGACTATGAGGTTATCCAAGGATATTAAGGACAGAAAGAAAAAGGAAGAAAATCTTGTTGTATCTTGTGGTAGGTTGACTCATGAAAATGAGGTATTAACGTCTAATTTGGTACAATCCCATAGAAATGAGAAAGACCTTCAGAGACAAATGATAGTACTAAGAGATGATTTAACTACTGCAAGTGACTACAAAAAAAAATCAAGAATAGCTCAGCACAACTTGATGAGTTACTGAAGAGACATAGGTAGATTGGAAATTCCAGTGGACTTGGATTTGAGCAAGGACATAGTTCTAGTACTTCTAATGAAGATTAAATTCATAAGACGTTGGTAAGGCAATTCAATTCTTATAAATTCAATGGTAGATGTTTCATTTGTAATAGATTTGGTCACATGGCTAGGCAATGTAGAAACAAAGCAAATCAAAACACTGATTCTGCTCTCGGTAAATGTTCTAAATGCAAATAAATTGGTCATAAGACAAAAGATTGCAAAATGAATGTAAAATTTTATGCTTGTGGAAAATTTGGACATATGGCTAATAAGTACAGGTCAAGAAATTTCACCAGTTTTAGCAAGGAAATTCAAAAGAATAATGTTACATGTTATGCATGCAATGAAGTTGGACATATTGCTAAGTTCTATAGAAGAAAAAATACACTAGTTGGAAATGGAGGATCAAATGATAAAGGCAAAGAGACGGTTAATGAAATCTAGCAGGATCATACTCAAAGATGGGTTAGAAAGACTGAAGAGCAATCATCAGATGGGAATGTCCTAGTTACCTATCTGATAGAAGAGGCTGCTCTTGCACCAACAATGAGCTCATTCGGTAACTAAGGCAGATGCCTTAGGGGTAGGAAAATTTCATGAAAGATGATTCATATGCCCCTAGAGGAGATTCTGGAAGATGTTCATGATATTGGAAAGGATTATCCAGTATTGATATATTCATAGTGAGATTCGGTATCATTCACCGATAATCATTTATGCCAATAAATAATTAGGGTTTTCTTGATGGATAAAAGGTCGATTACACTTCATTATTATTCATCCAACATTTAGAGTGACTTAGTGCAATTAGAAGCTATTCAAAGGTGATCAGATTTCATCTTGAATGATCACACCGACATCTAAAAGGATTTGATAAGAGGTTTTCACTAACAAATTTCTAAAGGTATTTTTCTTGAATCATGGAATCAGGATCATCTTCTGCTCCTATTTTTGTTGCAAATCTAGCTATAGTAGAAATTAAGGACCGCCCCAGACCAATTTTCAAATGGTATGCACATGTGGCTACCAAGGAAGATTCGATTGGAGCATTTTCTTGCGTCCCGGAGAGAGTAGTATATGTAGAAGATGTTAGGGCCTATATTCATTATCATATAGAGGATTTAGGCACTTAGGAGATCAAGGGGATGCACATGAATGAACTCATTGGAGAATCTGGTAAAAGAAAACTAACATTTAAATACATCAAAGATCTAGGGTTCACTAATATTTTATATATTCTAGAATTCAAGGATGAGATTGTCAGATATGTACTAAGCAGAGTACATGGGGGATTCATATGGCTGGACTGACCCTACAAGCTCAGTAAGGAAGTCATTTGGGCAATTACTGGTTTACCATTAAGAGGGAAACATCCAAATAAGAAAGTATCAAATGACTTTGTAAGGAAGATTACCGACACTACATCAGACAAGAGATCGATGAAGGTGAGCACTATCAACAATACCGACATCAAATTTGGTAGCATGATCATAGACTACAAGGTAACTCAGTCTAACCAACTCAATTTAGTTTCTAGTTCATCTATTTTGGCTGCTTATAGGATGATGAGAGAAAATATCAAGTTAGATCTTCATGACTGGATGCTTGAGGAGTTATTGATCAATTTAGGGAATATTAAAGGTGAGAACAAGGGCACCTTTTAGTATGGAAATCTGTTAGTATGCTTAATGTTATACTTTTTAAAAGATACCCTCAGTTTTGGAAGGAAGAAATGGCCTTTTGACATCCGAGTAGGAAGATAGCTTAAGAAATCAATTGCTACATTAGGAAGTGTAAAGCGGAAAAATCGAACCCTAGTCGTTCTCCCCTCCCCAACTCCGAGGAGAGAGAAGGGAGAGTCACTAGGGTTGATGGTTTTCACTTAGGAGGGAATTTACATTCAAAAGAGGGGTTGAAACCTACAAGATCCAATCCCAAGCAATGCAAGATTGGATTCTATATGAGTTTCAAGGGTTGTGACATCAAGGATACCCTCTTTTGTAAAGAATGTAGATAGAAAGATTGAACTAGGAATGCATGTAGAAGCAAGAAAGATTCACTTATAAATAGAGATAGGGATATGATATGAAGCTGCAGACCTGGAATTAGCAGTAAAATGTCGAGACGGTGCTGTTCTGCAAATTTGAGCAAAAGTTGACGAGACGATGGCGCCCGGCGTGCACACTGTCCTCCGAAAAATCCGCAAAATGAAGGGGGATCTGTTCGTCTCTGCACAAGGATTCCAGATCTTCAATTTCAGCCACGTACCTGCAACCTACACACAGAAAAGCGAAGATGATTGGGGGGTTAGGGATTAGGGGTTTGCCCTTAGGTCAAACCCCGGTTTTGGAATTAACCAAGAAATGAGAATGCCGTAAATGTAATGTAAAACAAGTACTAATACCTTGTTGTAAGGATTTTTGTATCCTTATATGCAAAGGTATAGATGTTGTTGTATGTTGTATGTTGTAGTATGTGATCTCCTCTTCAATGGTTGAATCCTTGTCTTGAATGCAACACTTAGCCTTGAATGGAGACTTAGAATGATCAATTGCTTGAAGGAATGCTTGAATGCTTGAATGCTTGAATGTTTGAATATCGTTTTCGCGCCTTTTTCCCTCTTACCAAAATGGGAGAGGAAAAGTAGTTTATATACTTGCCAGTTAGGGTTAAAAGACTGATTTTCCCGACCTTAGGCCGACCAGGAAATGTTATTTTCCAAATTGCAAACAAAAAGACCCGAAGTCCCATAGGAGACCGGGCCCAAAAATAGGGCCAGCGACCAGGGCGCTGGGCGCCCTGGTCTTGAAGGACCAGGGTGCTGGGCACTCTGGTCCCACCTCCCGGGACAACAGGGTGCAAGGAGGGATCAAGCAGGGTGCTGGAAAAATGCAGTTTTTGATGTCATGAGCAAGTTTCAGGGTCTCCATTCAGGTTCAGTGTTGCATCGCCATCATGAAGACCCAAATGCGGTCGAAATTGCAAGTGTCACAATTTTAGGATGCTACATTTAGCCCCCACTTTAGCGGGAGTATAAGCGTACGCTCATACTTCCGGTAAAGTACAAGGAAACAACATTGAAAAACTTTCACCACGTCAAGGAGGCAAGATACACCAAGCCCCCAGTGGACTAAGGATCTTACGACTTTGATTGACAAAGTAAAAGGGAAGATCATGAGGGAGAACCATGACTGTCAGTAGTAAGGTTCCCTCACTATGAGTCATGCAAGAAAGATATCAAAAATTTTCAAGGCAAAGCTAAATTTGTCAAGAAATTTTCAAGTATCTTGAAAAGATATGGACGGGATGTATGCCCCCCTACGTTAAAGCGATCACACATGCCTCACCGGGGGTGATTGCTTTAAGGTAGTGATACATATAAGAAATGAGAAAGGAGCACGTTATCACAAGGATTTAGCCCCCAAGTGTGAGATAAGCCCAAGGATAATAGACACAAAACACAAAGCACAAGGTGACTTCGCTTTCCTCGAGGTCAGTATGCTGTATGATAATTCATGTATATCATATGTATGTATGCATAATTGTTCTTCATTCCCCAATCAAGGAAGGTCACCTAGAAGAAGGGAACACATGTGTCTTTTGAGTCAACATGAGAGAGACCAAAAGAGATCTCAATGTTTTGCATCGTCCTCAAGTAGACAACACTAAGGACAACAAATAGAAGAATGAGAATAACACATAGAAGAAGTAACAAAAGAGAGGAGGAGAGAATCTGTTATGCTAATGAAACTAGTCTAGCACGTCATCTACCCCCCGATCTTGCTGATCAATGTTTTGGGAAGGTAGGGAACACGCTAGAGGAGGAACATCCAACACAGCAGATGGAACTATCACAAGATCCAAACAAGGGCTATGTTCATACCCCAAGCCACGTTGTTCTTTTCTAGGAGCTAGGATAAGTGCTTTAGAAAATTCATTAGATAAATGGTTATCAATATCAACAAGTTCATATTCACTATCAGAATGAACAGGAGAAGTAGCATTTTCATCATGAATAACATTTTCATCTATATCATCATCAAGATTTATAAAAATAGGATCTTTAACTCGCACAGGATCAAGACCATCATGCATCTTATGTTTAGGGGATTTCGGCTCAATCGTCGGCTGAGGAGAAAATGGAATAATGCTTGTTGAAGGTGTCTTTGGGGATTGCAAAGTTTGAGAGGCAGCTGCCTGAGCTCTAAGATGACACTTTCATCGGCATTCACGTGCAGAACGATTTCGTCTAGTCTTAGTAGGAAGTTGCGAAGATTGAGGAGGAGGAATGTTCTCATCCTTATCACTTGGGTGTTTAGGTTGTGGTCTCTTAGGTTGAACAATAGGAGAAGAGGAAAGTCTCTTCTCTCCATAAGAGGAAGGAGGAGGAACTGCTCCATATAAGGGAGGAATATTTGGTTTAGGAAGGAAACCAAGTCCATCATGACGAGGAGGGATAGGTCTACTTTTAGGAAGTTTATCAGACATAGACATAGTCACATCCATAGGGATGGGTTGGGAATCTTCTTGAGGAAAGACATTAGTTTTATCTTTCAAAGGAAGAACTTCCTTCTCAAGAATGATAGGAATGTCAAGCTTGGGTGTTCTAGATTCACTTAGAGAAAGGATCATATCTTTTTTCCACTTTTGATAAGATTTGAAAAGATGATCACTTCGCGGAGGAAGAGATTGGAATTGTTTAGGCCAAAATTAATCTATAGGAACACTAGAAGTTCTTTCAGTTGGTTTAAAGAGACTATGATTGACAGTAACAACTTCACCATTATGGGGAAATTTCAAACACTTGTGAATAGGAGAAGCAAGAGCTTTCATGGAAGATAGCCAAGGATAGCCAAGCTTCACACGAAATTGTTCGGAAGATGGAATAATAGCAAAGTCCACATCAAGGGGTTTGTTATGGACCTCAATAGGTAATGTAATAGAACCAATTGCAGGACAAGAAAATGCATCAAATAGTTTCACAACCACATTTGTTTCATCATAGATCACTTGATTCAATTGCAAAGTAAAAAGAAATTCTTCAGTAATGACATTAACCATACAAGAAGGATCAACAAGCACTCCACGACAAGGTGTGTTCTTGACTTTTGCAAATATATATAAAGGACCATCAGGTGCCCTGATAGTTTCACTAGAATCAAAGGTGATGGAAGGTTCTCTAGGGATTTTCTGCTGTTCCACAAAGTTAATCACATTCGGAGTCATGGACACAAGATCATCAGGTGAGACAGAGGAATCAGTAGTATCAATCACATTAGAGGTATGAGAAGGCAATGGATCAGTAAAAATCTAAAGATTTTGGTTAGGAGGAGCTACAGATGTATTGCCTTTATCATTCACTCTAGAAATAGAAATAGTATTATTATCAATCAAATCTTGAATTTTCCCCTTTAAAGAAAAACATTTTTTAGTATCATGCCCAGGTTGACAATGAAATTGACAAAAAGATTTGTTATCAAAATAAGGTGAATTAATCTTTGCAGGATCAATTTGCCTTATAGGAGGAAGAGTAAGCACATTTTGTTCCAATAACTTATTCATAATACTATGCAATGATTCATTCAAAGGAGTAAACTTTCTTTCTTTCTTGAAAAACTTAGAAATAGGAGACACACCTGATGCTGCATTCACATTGTTGTTGATGATGTTTTCATTGAATTTAATGGACTCTCTGTTTGGTTTAAACTTCCCAAATGGTTGTTGACTAATATCACCCTTATCACTCGGAGCCATAGGATGTGATTGTTCCATTTGACTCACAGTCAGTTGATAATTGTGAAGAGTTGTGCACAACTGTTGGAAAGAAGTAAACTCAGAAAACAGGAGTTTTTCTCTAATGTCTTTTTGTAAATTAGAAATAAAGATTCTTTGAATATCATTGTCAGGCACTGGAAAAGAAATCTGAGCATACAAATGCTTATATCTACCAATGAAATTAGTCACTTTCTCTTTAACACCTTGTTTACAATGCATTAAATCAATCAAAGTAACTTTAGGACTTATATTGTTTTGAAATTGTTGAATGAAAGCATTTGCAAGTTGTTCGAAAGAAGTAATAGAATAGGAAGGCAACGAGCAATACCATTGTAAGGCTTTGTCTCTTAATGTTCTAGTAAACAGTTTTGCAAGCAACCTTTGGTCATAAGCAAAATCAGTACATATTGTTTGAAAAGTCTTAACATGTGTTAGAGGATCACCCTTACCATTATAAAGCTCCAAATGCGGAATTTCAACATGTTTAGGGGGGATAGCTCGAACAATGTCAAGAGAAAGTGGGCTCGCAACATCAAATGTGGGCACACTAAACTTAGATTGATTCATAGAGGCAATTTGTTGTTGTAAAGAAGAGACAGTTTGTGCAAGATTGTTAATGGTCACTTCAGTCGACGAGTTCATATTAGACGTGTTAGATTGTGATGGAGGTGTTATGTTATTGAAAGAAGGTAGAGAGTAAGGTGGTGGGACACTATGATAGTTAGTCATAGGAGATGATTGGATAGGAGGAACACTACAAGGAGGAATGGAATGGTTAAATGAATTTCCCCCTTGTGTCATGTTCATTTGTGGAGATATAAGAGGAACACTCACTGAAGGAATGAATGAAGAAGTTGGATTGAATGAAGGAAGAGGGTTGATTGAAGAAGAAGGATTGCCCCCATGATTAGTAATAATAGGAGGAATGTCTTGTATTGAAGTAATCATTATGTTTGATGTAAAAGTAGGTATACTAGCAATAGGAGTCATCAAAGGAATAGAATGATTGTCTTGAGTAGGAGGTTGTGTATAACCTAAAGTTTCGGCACAACTTTTCATAGGCATCACATTTGAATCCACAATGTGTGCAATACCACACAAAATATCAATTCCATTCTTATCACTTTGAAGCATACGTTTTAGACCCTCAATTAAAGGAAGAGCTTGACTATCAGGGTATTCTTGAGACATCCACTGTCGAAAATCGTCAAATTGGTTATCCAATTTTGAAAGTTGTTCTACAGAAATCTCATGGAGAGCCTCTTCATCATTAAGAGGATTAGAGGAATTACCCATTTCCTCGTTAAAAAGACCATTCAAATTAGGTTCCATCTCCTCAGTAATTAAACCTTGGAAGGACTTAATTCTAAGGCTTCGTCTAACGGGAATAGTGTAAGTAGGGCTTATTGTTGTAAAACTCATGCACTAAAGAAAGAGAGAAGATTTTGAATTTTAGAGGTAGCAAATTTCAGTAAAACCAGCCAATCTTCTAGATTTAAGCTGTTAAATACAATCAGGACAATCTCCTGAAATTTCGGAAAAAATGTCCGGGACCGTGGTGCTCAGAGTGCACACGGTCCTCGCAACTTTTTTCAAAATTTGCAGGGATGAAAGTTATGATGATTTTACAGTTAACCTGAAAAAATTGAGTGATTTTACGATCTGTAGATAGGCCAAATTAAAGTTGCAATCTCAAAATTGAACCCTACCAAGATTGTCGAAAAATGCAAAATTTGAATTTTGAAAAAGAGAGGGAAACTGAAATTTTGAATTTTATGATTTGAGAGGGAATACCAAAAGCAATGCAAGTTTTGAAATTTGAAAGTTGACTCAATTTCACGCAAAATTCAATTTTGAAAGCGGAAATCAAAGTTGTTGTAATTAAGCACTTAATTTCAAAAGTCACAAATTGCAAAAATTTGAATGAATCACTGAAATTTCGAATGAATGATAACACACTTTTCAGATTTAGGACAGTAAGAAACACAATTTTGACACAAATTTCAATTTCAACAATTTTTGAATGATTAGAAGCCTCAATCCAAGCAATCACTAGACCAACTTTGACTGTAATTTTGAAAGTGTTAAAATTGATAAAATCGTCCAAAATTCTGGATTTTAGCAGAAAAATACAGTAAGATCTAGCTCCCGAAATTTTGGAAAAAATGTCGGGGACGATGGCGCTCGGAGTGCACACGGTCCTCGCAACTTTTTTCCAAATTTTCAGGGATGAAAGATATTGTGATTTTATTGCGGAATCCAAAGTTACAGCCGATTTGGAGATGTTTTGATCAGTGAAATTGTCGGACAAAGGTTGAATCAAGAGGGTTTCAAAAATTAGGGTTTTGACACTTAACCACTTAATTTTTAGAATTAAAGCACAAATATGAATTGACAATTTGCAATAGAAGGGTAGATCTGAAACAAGCATTAACAATTAAACATTTCACAAGTTTAATTACTTAAAAAGAAAATTTTAGGGTTTTTTATGCAATCAACCTCTAAAATTTGCAAAAGATCCAACATGGAAATGCAATTAAGGAAGCAAATTTTTCAGATTTAACCATGAATAATCAGAATGAGGATGTTCACGTCGGGTTCACCAAAATGTAAAGCGGAAAAATCAAACCCTAGTCGTTCTCCCCTCCCCAACTCCAAGGAGAGAGAAGGGAGAGTCACTAGGGTTGATGGTTTTCACTTAGGAGGGACTTTACATTCAAAAGAGGGGTTGAAACCCACAAGATCCAATCCCAAGCAATGCAAGATTGGATTCTATATGAGTTTCAAGGGTTGTGACATCAAGGATACCCTCTTTTGTAAAGAATGTAGATAGAAAGATTGAACTAGGAATGCATGTAGAAGCAAGAAAGATTCACTTATAAATAGAGATAGGGATATGATATGAAGCTGGGGACCTGGAATTAGCAGTAAAATGTCGAGACGGTGCTATTCTGCAAATTTGAGCAAAAGTTGACGGGATGATGGCACCCAGCGTGTACACTGTCCTCCGAAAAATCCGCGAAACGAAGGGGGATTTGTTCGTCTCTGCACAAGGATTCCAGATCTTCAATTTCAGCCGTGTACCTGCAACCTACACATAGAAAAGTGAAGACGATTGGGGGTTTAGGGATTAGGGGTTTGCCCTTAGGTCAAACCCCGATTTTGGAATTAACCAAGAAATGAGAATGCTGTAAATGTAATGTAAAACAAGTACTAATACCTTGTTGTAAGGATGTTTGTATCCTTATATGCGAAGGTATAGATGTTGTTGTATGTTGTATGTTGTATGTTGTGATCTCCTCTTCAATGGTTGAATCCTTGTCTTGAATGCAACACTTAGCCTTGAATGGAGACTTAGAATGATCAATTGCTTGAAGGAATGCTTGAATGCTTGAATGCTTGAATGTTTGAATATCGTTTTCACGCCTTTTTCCCTCTTACCAAAATGGGAGAGGAAAAGTAGTTTATATACTTGCCAGTTAGGGTTAAAAGACTGATTTTCCCAACCTTAGGCCGACCAGGAAATGTTATTTTCCAAATTGCAAACAAAAAGACCCAAAGTCCCATAGGAGATCGGGCCCAAAAATAGGGCTAGGGACTAGGGCGCTGGGCGCCATGGTCCTGGGGGACTAGGGCATTGGGCGCCCTGGTCCTGAAGGACCAGGGCACTGGGCGCTCTGGTCCCACCTCCCGGGACAGCAGGGTGCAAGGAGGGATCAAGCAGGGTGCTGGAAAAATGCAGTTTTTGATTTTATGAGCAAGTTTCGGGGTCTCCATTCAGGTTCAGTGTTGCGTCGCCATCGTGAAGACCCAAATGCGATCGAAATTGCAAGTGTCACAATTTTAGGATGCTACAAGAAGTCTCAGAGATTATAAGGTATGGGGTTACTTCAAGGCTTTTCAGAAATCTACGATGTCTAGAACAAGGATACCTGAGCAAATAGTAGAGAGATACTCTATCGACATTTATTTCATGGTTAAGAAGGATGTGACTCTCATGGAGGAAGTCAAGCCCTGAAAGATTTGGATAGAGGAAATGGGATATGAGGTGGACGCATTAATCCTTGATGCATATGCAAAAAATCTGATAGATGCAGAAATAGATGAAGCATAATTACCTTGTAGAACAGCACAACAAAAGATTTTTGAGGTTGAAACTAAGTTCAACCAAAAGAAGAGGGAAAAACAAGATGTTAAGGCAAGCAAGTTTGTATAGGAAGTTTCTAAAAATATTAAGGCACTCATTGATGCTATCCCAGAGAAAGGGAGAAAGAGGAAGGATCTAGTAGTTCACATTGAATTTATGACTGTAGACTCTAAGACTGATGATGAGACACCATTAGCTTTCAAAAGGGTTGAAAGGAAGAAACAAAAAGAATCTAAAGTGGAACCAATGAAACAACCAGTTAGGATGGTCACCATCAAATTGCCAGCATAGAAGCAAGCATGCAAGGCTACACCATTAGTTGCATCTGGTACTGCTAGAAGGAGGAAGAAGAGTGACACTGATTTGGCACTAGAGACTAGTAATGTAACAATTATTCTGCCTAAGACTTGTGCTGAAATTGTAGATGAAATAACTAAGGATGGGATGCTGAATAATGTTAAGTCTTAATATGATGCATTTAAAATTGATGAACAGAGAGATGTAGAGGAAGCAATTATATTTAGACATCTTAATTGAAATAGAAAATCAAATACCGACAAAGCTATACAATATATTAGATGCTAGAAGGTTATCTGCAATGCAAGAAGACAAACACAATAAGATGCAAGAACTTTTAGCTATATGTGTTTCTATAACTCTAGATGACATGGAGAAGACAATTGAGGCTGCAGATAGGAAAGTTTTTAACATCAAACATCAAATAAATAGCCTAATGTTAGGAAGGATGAATGAGATAATAAAGGAAACATAGAAGGGTTGGATAAAATTTTTGGGAGAGCATAGAGGAATATTCACTTCACCAGAGATAAATATTGATACTGTAGATACACTGATTGAAGGGAAAGGTAAAGGAATTATGGGTACTCCACCATTAGTTTTGAAGAATAACAAGATAGTGGAAATTGAGCCATCGGTTAACACAAATACATAGAAAAATATAGAGACACTAGTTAATGCAGAGAACATTATGCAGGGTACTAACATTGAGGTCACTTGTCCTCCGAATACTAATCTACAAGCTAAGGATATTGTTCCTAGAGAGGAACCGACAGTTGCATAGACTGGACCAAGTGGCAAAGCCACCGGTGCAAGTGACGAGGCAATAAAGGATAAATCACCAGAGAAAATAGGGGAATCTGGTAGGGAACCAGTTGCTAACACGTCATTATTGATGATTGACACTTCTCTAGTGGAAAGGAAAAACATCACAAGGATGAGTCCCACTGAACTGATGATGATGGCTGCTTTGAAAATGATGGAGGGAACTACAAATGAAGGGATTATAGATCAATCCATAAGTTTTTGTATATATTGGTCCCAGAATGTAAGATTGAGAATGAAGTGAGCCCTTCCAACAAGCTTAAGATAATAACATAACACATCTCTAAAGATTTCCAATCATTATAACAGATCTCTAACCAACTAGCACTTGAAAAATTCACTTTGGCTAAGAGAGACACTTTTGATCAGATCATTGATAGAGAGAAGAAAAAGATTGAGGAGAAGTTAATTTTAATAAAAAATTATCTGAAACAAGGTACTAATATATACAATGTATGTTGCAATATAGAGATTCTTACAACAAAAGTAGATGAAAAGATAAAAGAGATATAGGACAAAATTGCTAGCATTGCTAACTCTTTTGATGGACTAATTTCACTGACCACATCTATTGATGGACAAATTTTAACTTTGGAGAATCAAATTCCTGCTCTTGAAAAGGAAAGAGATAATATCATTGAGAGAGCTAGAAGTCTCAGAGGTTTGTTGAGTCCAAGATTGGATTCACTTGGTGTTCATAAGAGGGAATGCATGGATATGCTTGGTAAGCCCACACTGACATAAGTTAATGAGAAAGAATCACTCACATATTTACTGAGTGGAATTGTATCTATCTCTGACACATTCAAAACCAGCTGAGATACTTATGTGGAGTTATTAGAGAAAGCTTACCCAGAAATCCTGAAATTGGTCAAGCTTCGGTAAGACATTTTTTTTGGAGATATTTAGTATACAGTTATCATTCTTTGACATTCTTTTAACAATTTTTGGGCTTTGATGTCAAAGGGGGAGTAGTATAGATGTGAAAAAGAATGAAGGGTTGCATACATTAGAGGGAGTTACAAATTTTTTGTAATTTTGGAGTATTGGAGCATTTTGCATATTCAGCTTAAGGGGAGCAGGGCAGGATGAAACTGACAGTTCAAACCATGACCATTTTTCACGAGTGGTGCCATCAATGCCAAAGGGAGAGATTGTTGGAAGTTGACACTCTACTAGTTAGGTTTAATTATGTTTTTATTTATGGCAACATGTTTTTGGGTTCAGGCTTCATATGGTGTACCGACAGGCACTTCACAAACTCTACACCGACACCGATAGGATAGAAGATCTCTTTAGTCATGGACAATGCAAGCCAACATGGTATGGTAAATGATATCGGTATTGGAGGCTGACACATCTTGGATTTGGCATCATCAACTTGTTTACTACTTATTCATTTATGTTATAAGGCCGACATGTATTATGTAATTGTATATATCCTTGTAAGCCAATATAAGGGATAAATTTGTAGAGGGTATATAAGGGAGATTGATTAGATCACTTTTGATATGGATGGATGGATGTATAAGGTTATGAATCTAATGTAATGCAAAATATATTAGAGAGACTATGTATATGAGGAATTCATTGTAAGGGTAATTCTAGTACTAAGTATTTTAGGTTTTAACCGGAATAGACAGAGCTTAAACTAAAACTGTATTCTTGCATAGGAGATGCTATACTAAGTAGTTTACTATTCTCCACATTGTTGTCTAGATTGTTATGTAGTCAGTGAGACTTGAAATTGTCATGAGAAGTGTGCTCTAGGCTGTAAGCCTTCCTGTAAGTGCAGGCCCATCATATATTGTAATATCTCTTCATATGGCTAGTGAATTGATATTGTGGGTCACAAATCCTACTGTGGTTTCTCATCATTGAGGTTTTCCATGTATAAATCTATGTGTTATGGTTCTCATTTATATGTTTGGCTTATTAGTTGCATTACTTCTTTCAATTCTATTTATACCGGTTGGTGTATGTATGTTTTTCTAAGGCTAAAATATTTTATTCTGGTATAACACTGATTCACTCCCCCCTCTCAATGTTATTGGATTCCAACAGTTTGTATATATATAGAGAGAGAGAACTACATATGGATATACATATACATATATGTATATGTATATATGTATGTATGTATATACATTATAGAATCCTCAATTGTACTCCCTTATACTTTTGTCCTTATTTGGGCCCTCACCTTGATATTCATGTCGTGAGGCCTGATTGGAGCCCTGATTTTGCTCACACCATGCAAATAATTTTGTGTAGGGGAAAAAGCGAGACTAGGTTAACATGCCCTAATCCTACCTTTTGACACACATTACAGAATATGAAAGAGCCTAGAGGTATCACACAATTGGCTACTTCTTCTTGTGAAAGAGAGAGCCACGAGCTACCTATTAGGATTTCTATTCCTTCGTTGAAATTGAAAGATAAAATGATGCAAGTTCAAGTCCTAATCCCAAAATGCATGTACAAATGAATAACAAGATTGCAGAATTGAGATTAAACAATGAACAGCTGTAAATATAAGGATGAAATAAGAATGCAGATGCATACCCAGAGTCAAAATCGGATTGAAAATGTTCAGGACGGGGGCGCGGGCGCCACTGTCCCGATTCTGTCCCGAAAACTGCACCTGAAACTGCTGTTTTGCACTCTGGAAAACTGTCAGAAATGTCAAAAAATGTTGTCTGTCAAGAGGACCAGGGCACCCAGTGCCTCTATCCCAGGGACCAGGGTGCACAACGCCCCTGTCCTGGCAGGACCAAGGCACCCAGCGCCCCTATCCAGGTCTTTTTCTCTGCAATTTGATGTGGAGTGCTGTCTCGACCTGCTTTTCCCGGATCTGTCACCTGCGGCGTCGTCCGAGTCCCGAAACCTGCACTTATATCTGAAAAGGGTATGGGTGGCTATATAGGGTTTTGCCTTAGTCAAACCCTCGCTTCGATGATTTCCACCTCCACAAATAGCCAAGTTGTATTGTAAAATGTATTGTGTGTGCAGACCTAGTGTGTGTGCAAGGTCCTAAAATGCAAGCAAGCAAACTAGAGCAACCTAGAAAGTAAACCCTAATTGCTTGTAAATGATGATGTAAATGCTCTAAATCAAGATGCAAACTGATCTAAAGCATGAATAAAGGATATATTAAAGCTTATGCAAAGACATGAAATCATACCCAACCCTCAAGGGAGGAGTACAAGCCAATCTTCAGTCGGTAATCTCCTATTGTTCTTCAATGTCTTCCAAGCCCTAAATGGATGAATGAAATTGATAAATGCTTGATAGAGGGATGTTGAATGTTGTTGAAGTCTTCAAAGATCTTCTCTTTTGCTGCATATGAGGTTCCTGAAAACAAAAATCGGATCCCTTCAAATGAAGAAAGAGAGCTTCTTATGTAGGAAACCCTAGATCATAATTTCATCTTTTGGCCGACCTAGAGATTGAATTTCCCACCAATTTCTTGGGGTTAAGCTTTATTTTGTGATTGGATTGTGCTCCTAAAATTTTGGGAAAAATGTCCGAGACCATGTGCACTCCGGGCGCCACGGTCCCGACAACTTTTCACCAAATTTTCAGGGCCATCGGATATGATGATTTTAGAGAGAATCCCGAAGTTACAGGTGATTTCAAGATGTTTTGACCCCCGAAACCAAGCCCCCAAGTTCAAAAATAGGACTTAATTAGGGTTTTTGATTGAATGATGTATTGGAGGAATAAAATGAAAAGGGCACACTTTAACGAAAGGGCCCAACTTTATGATGTAGAGGACGATGAAATAGGACCTTAGACCTAATTAATTTTATTAATTAAGTGCTAAAGGAGAAATGCAATGCAAAATGTAAGATGCACTAAGGCGGGTGCTAAACTAGGTGTGAAAATGTACCACACTAGCAAGTGCGTACAATTTACGATGCTACATTTAGCCCCCACTTTAGTGGTCATATGAGTACTACATGCATATGCAAGCTAAAGTACAAAAAAGTAAACATCATTTGAAAAAGGATATATCCATAAGTTGTCGGACGAAGCCCCCAACAGTATCTGTAGTACACAGTTAGGAACCGCACCCTACAAAACACACGTTAGATCACAAAATCACCTAATGCTTACTAAGGAAAGTGATGAAATTTGTGAGTAACTATATGCCCCCCCTATTTCGACTTGCTTATTAGGGAGGTGAAATAGGGTAGCATGTTTACTTATGACAAATTGTGTAAGAGAGTATTGATGAGGGTTGTTCACTGAATAGGCTTCATCAGAGCACATTTTGGAACATCCTGAGAGTAGGGGAATGAAAATACGATTCCTATGCAACAAACGGCTCGAAAATCGCATCTCCCAAACTCAAGTTATGATGAAATGAGTGATAAAGGAAAATTAGGGTTTCGAAAGTATATACTTTGAAGGTGACATTTGCATTTGTCACTTTGTTGATTTCAGAATACTATTCATTGCAGCGGAGCCCACATAGCCATCATCATGCCTTCACGATGACCGGAGCGTCCCACGAGGATTGAGATCCTACACCAGGCCATAATCGACGACGAGCCACTGGATGAGGTGAGTTAGATGCTACCGTATCATGATCCCTACTAGCGTGAGGGAGATCCAGGTATAGTAGGTTTATATTGATTGATTAATGTTTTGATGATATAGAATGGTACTAATACAAGAATCTGTTCTACTGCTATAGCTAATGTGTAGGAGTAGCGTTCCCTGATTCAGCAAGCAGTGATAGACATTTCCACGATGGCACAGATCCCTAGTTCCTCCCAGATTGCTTATAGGCCTCAGGGGAACGCGGGTCGGCATGAGGAATTGTTTTCCCCATTTTGAGTACAGGTAGACATATGGAGAGAGAGAGAGAGAGTCCTATCAGAGGACCTTTAGCGGGTGCGGAGAGATCTAGCAGCTGCTCAGGCCAAGGCTACCTCCTATCGCGCGATCCTTATGGATAGGGATCGTAGGAGTTCCTCTCGAAGTCACTCGCGGTCTATATCGTGCTACACACCTATGGGTCCACCTGCACGGCCAGATCAGGAGGGAGCATCTAGTCAACACTCTCCAGCCACCAACCCTAGGGATAGGAGATGATTTTATGATGTAGGATAGGTCATATTTTGGATGTACAATGACCTATCTTTGTATACGATATATATATATATACATGCTTCTTTTGTCTCAAATGTGTTATCTTTAATGCTTAAAACAATGTATATTTTGTTTTGATTAAATCTAATACATTTGGTAGATGTACATGTATGTTCAGGATTTAATTGCCATGTGATTGATTTCTCAATGCTCCATGATTAAATTGATACATGTGTGACTTAATTAAAATATTTAATCAAGTACTACATTGATGATAGGGAAGAAATATGCATTAAGTCTAAGAATCATATAACTAGTGTGATTTAATTAAATACAACATGATACGATTCTACTTAATGCATAAGACATTGTATAATATGCTAGCATAATGGAAATGTAAATCTTTTACAATTTACATTAAATGAATTCAAGACAAACTATAAAGTAAGGAGACACACTTGTCAAGAACGAAGCAATACAGATTAAACACCATAACATTTAATTCTATTTTTCTCTAATTAGGAGATACTAACATATTACCCAATGTTGAAGAACTGAAAAGAAAATAAATAAGGAATGAAGAATTAAGCATAATATCTATGCAAGTGCATAGCATTTATAGGTTCTTTAAGAGGCGTACTGTCTACATCCGCTATTTTGTAAGCACCTGATCCATAATCTTCAATAATGATGTATGGTCCAAGCCAATTAGGACTAAATTTTCCCTTTTCTGCAGGTAAGGCATTCACATTGCGCTAATTCTCATAGAGGACTAAGTCACCTACTGAGAAGGAACGTTGAATAACCTTATCATTATAGCTTTGTTGTAAAGTTTTGTGATACGCTTGAATATGCTCAAGAGCGTTTATGCGCTTTTCATCAAGCATCTCAAGTTGTTGAAGTCGTTGTTCTCTATAAGAGTCATCATCTACTATACCTTTGAGAGAAACCCTAAGTGATGGAATCTCTAACTCTAAAGGCATAATAGCGTCAGCACCGTAAACAAGATTATAAGGAGTAGTTCTTGTAGCAATTCATACACTCATTTGGTAGGCCCAAAGAGCATAGATTAGCTGATTACTCCAATCCTTACCATGCTTATTCACGGTTTTGCGAAGAATTTGTTCAATTATCTTATTGGATGATTATGCTTGACCATTTGATTGAGGATAGTATGGTGTAGAAAATTGATGTTTGATATGATACTTCTCGAGAAATTTCTTCATGTCCTTGTTCTTAAATGATGTCCCATTATCTGAGATTATAGTGGAAGGTATCCCGAATCGAGAAATGATGTTTTCTAGAAGAAATTGACAAATCACTTCAGCAGTAGTAGAGCGAAGGGGAATAGCTTCTACCCACTTCGTAAAGTAATCTGTTGCTATTATAATGAAGGTGTGTCCTTGAGATGAAGGAGGAGAGATTTTACCAATGAGATCCAAACCCCATGCGGAGAAAGGCCAAGAAGCTACTTGAGAATGAATTTCTTGGGCAGGAGCATGAATCAGATTATTGTGTTGTTGACATTGATGACATTTCTTAACAAATGAAAAAGAATCCTTCTGCATAGTTTGCCAATAGTATCCCATACGAAGCAATCTTTGAACCAAGGATTCGCCTCCGAAATGCCCCCCCACAGGTACCTGAATGTGCCTCTTCAAGAGCAACAGGGATTTCCGATTTGTTAAGACAACGAAGGAGAAGACCGTCATAACCCCTTCGATAAAGGACATTAGAAAGAATGATATATCTAGCAGACAACTTGCGGATTCTAGCCCTAGTGTTCCTATTGGCGGAATCAGGAAAGGTACCATCGGTCAAATATCTTACGATATGCGAATACCATTCATCTGAATCTACAAAGTCACAACATGTTACCAAGCTAGAATCGTCTACAATAGCTGGAGAAATAAGGTTGTGAATAACAAATTTAAGATCAACCACAGGGTCCTCTAAAGATACAAGAGAAGCCACACATGCCATTGCGTCCGCATGTCGATTATCTTTTCGAGGAACAGGTTCCATGGTATAAGAATCGAATTTTTGTAATAAAGAGATAGCAAGGTCTTTATATTGTGATAATTTGTCTTGTTTTACTTGGTACAGTCCTGTTACTTGTCTTATAATCAATTGCGAATCTCCATAAATATGTATGTGTTTTATGTTCAGAGCTAAGGCTGCTTTTATTCCTGCTATAAGAGCCTCATACTCAGCAATGTTATTGGTACACAGGAAATTTAGACGATAGGATAAGGGAATAGATTTTCTTGTAGGAGAAATCAGAACAACACCTGCCGCCGATCCCGTACGACACTTAGAACCATCAAAGTATAATTCCCGAGTTTCATCTTTCTCTATAGAAAGAATGAAGTCATCGGGGAAAGACTCAGAATTAGGGAAGGAGAAAGGTGAAGGGGCCTCAACTAAGTGATCGGTCAATGCTTGTCCTTTAATTGCTCTTTGTGAAACAAATTTAAGGTCAAATTCAGTCAACATCATAACCCACTTAGCTAGGCATCCTGATAAATCAGTTTTAGAGAAAAGATGCTTCAAAGGATCAAACTTTACCATGACGTGGACTTCTGAATTTAAAAGATAATGTCTCAATTTCTGAGTCGCAAACACCAAGGCCAAGCATTGTCTTTCTATCACAGAATATCTGGTCTCATAATCGAGTAGGGTACGACTTATGTAATAAACCAGACATTCCTTACCATCTTTATCATGTTGTGCCAACAATGCTGCGAGAGCATGAGAGGAAGCAGCTGTATAAAGAAGGAAGGGTTTAGAAGGTTCGGCAGGTTGAAGAATAGGAGGACTAGCCAAATACACTTTTAAATCTTCAAATGCTTGCTGACAATCTTCGTTCCATTGAAAAGTGATATCCTTTTTAAGAAGTTGAGTAAAAGGAAAGGTACGATCCGCAAGTTGAGATACGAACCTACGAATAGCTTGAATCTTTCCTTGTAAGCTTTTAAGTTGAGACACATTTCTAGGAGGTGGCATGTTGACAATAGCATCTATTTTCTTAGTGTCCACCTCAATCCCATGATGCGAAACTATGAATCCTAATAGTTTTTCACTATCTACACCAAAAACACATTTTCAGGGATTCAAGCGCATGTGATATTTACGAACTCTTTCAAAGATTTGACGAAGGATTTTAATATAATCTATGTGAAGAATGGATTTGGCTAAAATATCATCAACATAATCCTCTAAGATCTTATGCATATAATCATGAAAGATAAGGGTCATCGCTCGTTGATAAGTTGCACCGGCATTTTTAAGTCCAAAAGGCATCATTATCCAACAAAACATACCCCAAGGAGTGGTGAAAGTGGTTTTGAATTGATCTTGAGGGTTAATGAAAATTTGATTGTATCCTGAAAAACCATCCATGAAGGATAACAAGGCATGTCCTATCGTAGAATCAACTATCATGTCAATGTTTGGAAGAGGGAAATCATCTTTTAAAGAAGCCCTATTTAAATCTCAAAAATCGGTACACATTCTTATTTTGTTATCTGGTTTAGCCACAGCGACAATATTTGAAATCCATGGGGAATAGTCAATAGGGCGGATAAATCCAGCCTCCAATAATTTTTCAATCTCAGCCTTAACAAGCAAAGCCACCTTAGGATTCATTTTTTGAATCTTTTGTTTCATGAGCTTAGCATCAGGAACTAAGACAATGTTATGAGTAACAATCTTAGGATCTATACCAGGCATGTCAGAGTATGTCCAAGCAAAGATATCGGGGAATTCATGCAATAAATCTTCATATTGTTTTTGTTCCTCTTCATCCAAACATTTTCCAATTTTAATAACTTTCTCTTTATTGCAAGGATCCATCTTAACATCAGTGGTGTCACTTATGAGAAGATTACTTTGTTGAGGAGTATCCTTTAACTGAGGGAATTCTTTCACAATCTCATCATTATCAATCTCTTTTCCAAAATAGGCTTCAATGTTCAAACAATAAGGGAGTCCCCTATTGTGATGATAACGAGGAAGAGTGTCATAGGCTCCCAAAAATTCAGCTAAAGCATCATCGGTAGGGAAGACATCCAAAGCATAGTCACCCAAAGGATCCCCATCAATATACTCAGGGTGTTGTATTGATAGAGATGTAGAAATAGCATTAACACTAATGCATGGTCTTTTAGAAGCTTTAGTACGTTTGTAGGGATTATAGCCAAGTCCAAAGGCATAATTGTGAAAATTAGTCTCTAGAGGAACCTTTATCCCTTGTTCATGACTGCCACAACCATTTCCATGATACCCATGCTTAGCAAAAATGCGAAAACCACGACCATAATGATCAGCCATTTCAGGAAGAGAAGGTGGTTTTTCATAAGACAAAGAATCAAATTCTTCATAATTAGAGGTGTGAGGAGAAGAAGTTTGAGAAGCGGCCACAAAATTATTACTCATAGGTTCAGGTAAGATTGATTGATTTTTAGCTTCTTCCTTCTTTTCAATCTTAAGCTCTCTAGAAGGAACCTTATATTCGCCTACAAAGGTGGGATTGAAATCAAGAGATCCCCAATCGTCTTCTTCGAGAACCTTCTCAGGATCAAAATCCTTCTTATGTGTAGATTCAAGTCGAGAAGAATCTTCTTCAGGAGCTCCAGACTCATCCAAAGAATTTTGATCATCAGAGAGCGAGGACTCATCAATAGGTATCTTATTTAAAGAGTCATCACTAGACGAGGATGGCTTAGAAGAACCCCCTTTGGAAGTAGATGTTTGTAGACAAGCTTGGAAATTAGTATCACCTATCAAGGTATATGTCTTATTGTTATAGATAAATTTAACTTGTCTATGCAATGTAGAGGGGACAACTTGCATACTGTGAATCCAAGGCCTCCCTAATAACAAGTTGTATGTTAAATTTCCTGACATAACATGGATAGGAGTAGGCAAAGTAACAGGTCCTATTGTAAGAGGTAAGGTGATAATACCTAATGAAGTCTTAGCCACATTGTCAAAGCCTCGAATGGGATGAGAGTCAGGCTCAATGAGAGATGTATCCACATTCATTTTATGCAATAGATTAATGCTACACACATTAAGGCCAGAGCCATTATCTACTAGTGTTCGTCTTATAGCAGTGTCTTTCATGATAACCACAATCATCAAGGGATCATATTGTTGTTGAATTTCACTAGTAGGCAACTCATCTTGGGTAAACACAATTTGAGCCTTAGGATTCATCACAGAGTTAACCAAAGATGCTATATTACTAGATGTATTCGGTGGAGGAACATTCAAATCTTTCAAGGCATCTTGTAACATTCCATGATGAGCGGAAGAAGTTTGAATCAAATCCCAAAGGGATATCTTAGCAGGGGTAGCTTTAAGTTGTTCTATAAGATCATGATCCTTACCCATAACTTGTGAAATACGGGGAGCTTGTGGAAGAATTGGTTGAGGATTAGGAAGAGAAACTGGAATAACAGGAGGAGGATTAGGCTGCCTATTATTTCTGGTGTGATAAGTATGGGCAACCGCATGATAACTCTCTCTAGTTATTTGCTTAGCATAACTATAAGGACTTATAGGTTTTCTTCCTTGCACGGTGATAATTGGTTTATTCGGAATACGAAAGGAATCATGATCATACCCTCCTTGGATAGTAAGGAGAGGTGATTTAGGAACTTGAAAGGTGGGAGAAGGATAAGCACCTTGGACTTCAAAGAGAGGCTTGTTATGCTCATTCAATTTTATCATGTTAACCAATTTAGAAGTCTTGTTCTTGTTTAAAGATTTTGATAAAGCCACAAAGTCATCAAGAGCATCATCCAACAACGCATGATCATATCGATTAAAAGGTTTATCTTTTGATTCAAAAGGAGACATCTCTTCATAGAGGGGATTATTGAACACAACCATGTTACTAGATTCAGTGGAAGAGTTGATAGGAATGTACCCTTGAGAGGAACCATTCGACTTATCTTTCTCATCACATCTAAATGGCATAGTAACAAGGTTTATGAGTTTTTGGTAAAATGAAGGTTTGGCATCTTTAGGGTTCAAAAAATCATCTAAAGCTTCATCTAATTCATCTTGGCTATACTCATAATAATCATCAAAAGCATGAACATTTTGCAAATAAAAATCTGACATTTTGAAATAAAGGTTGCATAAAATTTAAACACACCATGCAAAGAAACACACCCTTTTTTTTTTTCTCTCTTTTTAATGAAAATGAAATGAAAACACACTAAATCTAAATCTAGATCTAACAAATGTAATGCAAGAGGAAGCAATGATAGATTCACGTCGGGTTCACCAAAATGTGTAGGGGAAAAAGAGAGACTAGGTTAACATGCCCTAATCCTACCTTTTGACACACATTACGGAATACGAAAGAGCCTAGAGGTATCACACAATTCGCTACTTCTTCTTGTGAAAGAGAGAGCCACGGGCTACCTATTAGGATTTCTATTCCTTCGTTGAAATTGAAAGATAAAATGATGCAAGTTCAAGTCCTAATCCCAAAATGCATGTACAAACGAATAACAAGATTGCAGAATTGAGATTAAACAATGAACAGTTGTAAATATAAGGATGAAATAAGAATGCAGATGCGTACCTAGAGTCAAAATCGGATTGAAAATGTTCGGGATGGGGGCGCGGGCGCCACTGTCCTGATTCTATCCCGAAAACTGCACCTGAAACTGTTGTTTTGTACTCTGGAAAACTGTCGGAAATGTCAAAAAATGTTGTCTGTCAGGAGGACCAGGGTGCCCAGCGCCCCTGTCCAAGTTTTTTGCTCTGCAATTTGATGTGGAGTGCTGTCTCGACCTGCTTTTCCCAGATCTGTCACCTGCGGCATCGTTCGAGTCCTGAAACCTGCACTTATATCTGAAAAGGGTATGGGTGGCTATATAGGGTTTTGCCTTAGTCAAACCCTCGCTTTGGTGATTTCCACCTCCACGAATAGCCAAGTTGTATTGTAAAATGTATTGTGTGTGCAGACCTAGTGTGTGTGCAAGGTCCTAAAATGCAAGCAAGCAAACTAGAGCAACCTAGAAAGTAAACCCTAATTGCTTGTAAATGACGATGTAAATGCTCTAAATCAAGACACAAAGTGATCTAAAGCATGAATAAAGGATATATTAAAGCTTATGCAAAGACATGAAAACAACATGAAATCATACCCAACCCTCAAGGGAGGAGTACAAGCCAATCTTCAGTCGGTAATCTCCTATTGTTCTTCAATGTCTTCCAAGCCCTAAATGGATGAATGAAATTGATAAATGCTTGATAGAGGGATGTTGAATGTTGTTGAAGTCTTCAAAGATCTTCTCTTTCGCTGCATATGAGGTTCCTAAAAACAAAAATTGGATCCCTTCAAATGAAGAAAGAGAGCTTCTTATGTAGGAAACCCTAGATCGTAATTTCATCTTTTGGCCGACCTAGAGATTGAATTTCTCACCAATTTCTTGGGGTTAATCTTTATTTTGTGATTGGATTGTGCTCCTAAAATTTTGGGAAAAATGTCTGAGACCATGTGCACTCCAGGCACCACGGTCCTGACAACTTTTCACCAAATTTTTAGGGCCATCGGATATGATGATTTTAGAGAGAATCCCAAAGTTACAAGTGATCTCGAGATGTTTTGACCCCCGAAACCAAGCCCCCAAGTTCAAAAATAGGACTTAATTAGGGTTTTTGATTGAATGATGTATTGGAGGAATAAAATGAAAAGGGCACACTTTAATGAAAGGGCCCAACTTTATGATGTAGAGGACAATGAAATAGGACCTTAGACCTAATTAATTTGATTAATTAAGTGCTAAAGGAGAAATGCAATGCAAAATGTAAGATGCACTAAGGTGGGTGCTAAACTAGGTGTGAAATTGTACCACCCTAGCAAGTGCGTACAATTTACGATGCTACAAATTTATGTTTTCCAAAATGCACAATTTCTTACCCCATTTCCTATGTCGTAGATTGGTCAAGGCCAAAGCGCTATCACTCTGGTCCTCCCAATCATGACCTATTTTGGGGACCCTCAATGATAACATCATTTGAGTGGGAATCCTAATCCCTGTTAGGAAAGAAAGTACAAAAATTCATTTCCCTAATGTCAATTTGCAAGGGAAACCAGACTAGTGTTTACAAATTTACAAGTTTTCTGAATATGGCACAAGCATGAGCATACACAATTAAACAACATAGAGATAGAACATATAGAGTTAACGTGGGAAAACCCTTTGGACAAAAAAACCCACCACCAATAGAAAACAACTTTATTAACAGTATGTCAAATACAATAAAGCTCAGTTTGCAAACTTCCTTTCACTCTATCAAATAATCTTTCCAGATGAAACAAAACCACATGGTTCAAACTGCAATTCCAGATTGCTCAATAGCTATCATAATTCTCACTTTACATTCAGTTCACATTTGGCTTCTAATAACAAACTAGTCGACCATTACATCTACCCAAGATAGTTAGGAAGTTGAACTATTTCTGTTGGTCTGTAATCATGGAAAACCAATTATCCCACATGTAGTAGGGAGTTGGTTCGGTTCACATTCATAAGCACCGACAATCTCATCCTTAGTGTCTGAGTGTTCATCTTTTGGACCTCAATTCAATCTCACACCACAGTCGGTCTTCGCTGCATCGGTCATCAGTAGAGCTTCCAATTGGTAGTTTCGATCGCCCGATGATACCCGATTGCCTAAGGTGACACCATTAGGTCATTGGCAAGATAGATTAAATGTTTCCCCGATCTCTGACAACTAGTAGGCAACCTTATCGGCCCATCAAAACCAATAGTAAAATGTTATCACAATATCCGATAACCAAGAGAAGCTCATCGGCTCATCGAAACCAACATTGCGATGTTACCTTGATATGCATTGTTAGCCTGATAACCAAAGGTGGCCTCATCGAATCATTGGCTCATGTCCAAAACTGCTATCATGGTAAGTGAAGCACTCTGAGATAGAATAGAGAAAACTCATCGGGTCTTTGGTATAGCTTCCATCTTGTTGACTTAATCATTGAAGGTGACTTCATCAGGTATCGATGTAGCACCAAACTGGAACATTCGACAACTGATAACAACCCAGACCGCCTAAGATAGATTCATCAGGTCATCGACACAACTCTGATGTAGTCTTCCACTCCGTTGTTCCATCGGAGTAGGCTACCCCGATCAACCCAAACATGTCAAGTGAATCAGAGGCACATTTCCAGCAAACTCCCACTTGACAAGAAATTCATTGGACTGATTACCATTCTAGACATTATTGAGGAACATGGGTATCAAGACCCATAGAATTTGAACACCACTTGAACTTGTGTGTGCTCACCGGTTTCGTCAAGCCATCTGCAACATTTTCCAAAGGGTCTACCCTATTAAGAAAAAAATTTCCATCTTCCACCATGTTATGAACGAAGTGATACTGAACATCAACATGCTTCAATATGGTATGGAAAGTAGGATTCTTTGCCAAACATATGGCACTCTGACTGTCACCCCAGATTTCAACCTGCCCTGCATCAAAACCAATATCTGAACTCAAACACCTAAGCCATGCTTCTTCTTTACAAGCATGGGTGGCTGCCATGTATTCTACCTCTGTAGTGGATAAAGTGACTACAACTTGCCACTTGCTCATTCAGCTAATTGCTCCACCATTCAGAACAAACACTTATCCACTAGTGGATCTCTTGCTGTCAATATCCCTTGGCCAATTAGAATCTGTATAACCATGAATGCTGAGAGTTCTCTTTGAATCATTCAGATTACAACGATAACATAATGCAAAGTCTGAAGTACCCTTCAGGTATCTAAACACTCTCTTTACAACATCCCAGTGTAGTATCCCTGGATTCGACATAAACCTGCTAAGTACTCCCACTGGTTGGGAAATGTCTGGTCTTGTACAGACCATAGCATACATCAGACTGCCTATAGCACTTGCCTAAGGTACACTTTTCATGTCTTCAATCCCTTTTGGAGATTTCAGACTGTCAAACACAGACAACTTAGTTCCCGACAAGATGGGAACAACTTGTGGTTTATAGTTAGACATATGAAACCTGTCAAGAACATTCGTTATATACTTTCTTTGGTTGAGACAAAGTTTCCTCTTAGATCTATCCCTTTTGATCTCTATTCCCAGAATGTAATTTGCTGGTCCTAAGTCCTTCATTTCAAATTTCATAGAAAGATGAGATTTTAAATCTGAGATCATACCTTTTGTGTTTCCTATGAACAACATATCATCTACATACAAAGCTAAGATAAGAATCCTATCACGATCAATTTTGTAGTAAACACAATGATCAACCTTTGATCTCATAAATCCCAAGGACAAAATAGATGTATCATACTTTTGATACCACATTCTGGGAGAGTGTTTTAAACCATACAGAGACTTCTTGAGTTTCCATACTAGATGTTCTTTACCTTTTTCCACAAAGTGCTTCGGCTGGGACATATAAATTTTTTCTTCAAGATCACCATGAAGAAATATTGTCTTCACATCCATCTGCTCAATCTCCCAATCATATGCTGCTGCAAGTGACAAGAGAAATCTGATAGATGTTATCTTAGCTATAGGAGAGAATATTTCCCCATAGTCAATACCTTCTTTTTGCGAATACCACTTTACAACTAGTCTTGCTTTGTACTTATCAATGCTGCCATCTAGACCATACTTCCTTTTAAACACCCACTTGCACCCTATAGGTTTTTTGCCTTTAGGCAATGACACCAAATCCCAAATTTCATTTTTATCCAATGATGACTTTTCATCAATCATGGCTTCCAACCAGGAATCTGAATCAAACATTTCAATTGCTTCTTTGACAATCCTAGGCTCATTAGTATCTGCAAGTAAAGCATAAGCACAATTAACATTTAATATAGAATGACTGTACTTATAAGGTATATACCTATTATGTTTCCGCCTCTCTCGAGTAGATCTTCTCAACTCTAGTGTTGAGGCTTCTTGAGGTTCCACAGAAGGCTCATCATCATGTTCTTCTTCAGAACTATTTGAACTGCTTGAACTCTCCTCATCTTCAGGTATCTCTGGAGATTCTTCTTTGGCTGGAGGAATTTCAACCTCAGCTTCTCCTTTCTTTTCTATATTATGATCTAGTGACATAGGCTTCAGCTCATGAAAAATCACACTTCTGTTGTATACAACCTTACTAGTCACTAGATTCCAAAGCTTGTATCCTTTCACACCAACTCCATAGCTAATAAAGATGCATTTCACTGCTTGTTATCCATCTTAGATCTATTCACATTAGGCACATGAATGTATGCCTCTGCACCAAAAACATGAAGGTTCCTTAAAGAAGGTTTCTTATGAGACCATGCTTCCATAGGTGTTTTGTCAACCAATGCTAAAGTAGGAGAATGATTCAGCAGGTAACACATTGAAGCATTTGCTTCAGCCCAAAATTTTTGTTCCAACCCAACTCCTCTCAGCATGCTTCTTGCTTTCTCCATTAGAGACTGATTCAACCTTTCTGCAACTCCATTCTGTTGTGGAGTGTAAGGTATAGTCTTATGTCTCTTAATTCCATGATCAACACAGTACTTGTCGAAATCTACACTACAAAATTCACCACCATTATTTGTTCTGAAACATTTAATCTTTCTCCCAGTCTGATTTTCAACAAGGTTCTTAAACTCCTTAAACCAACTAAACACTTCTGATTTACTTTTAAGAAAGTACACAAATGCCCTTCTTGAATAATCATCTACAAAAGATACATAGTATTTAGATAGACAAAGAAGGTACATCCACTGGACCAAACACATCAAAGTGAACATAATCCAGAATATCAGAAGACTTATGAGAACTAGAATAAAACTAAACTCGGTTATGTTTTCCATATATGTAGTGTTCACAGAAATTGAACTCAAAACTACAATCGTCTAGACCTTCAACTAGATTCTTATTCTTCAAGGATTTTAAACCTTTTTCACTTATGTGGCCGAACCTATTATGCCAGAGCATTGTTTTCTCGGCAGGAAGTTTAGCTTCCAATGATTTAGCATTATGCATCATTACAGTTGTCTTAACTAACTTTTTAGAGGTCACATTACAACATATAGGTTTAGCATTTAACTTATATAAAGTGCCAAAATGATCACCCTTTGCCAATACAATGGAAACTAGTCATCTTGCAACCACCATATACAAATGTAACTTGTACTCCAACATCATTAAGTTTACTTACAGAGAGAAGATTTCTTGCCAGACTTGGTATATGAAGGACTCCATTTATCTCCTTCACTCTACCATCTAGAAACTAAATTTTGATTATGCCTCTCCCTACAATCTCCAACATAGAATCACTATCTAGGTATACCTTTCCACCATCATAGGACTCATACTTCGAGAACCACTCCTTGTGAGAGGTCATGTGGAAAGACACGCCAGAATCTACTAACCATGAGTCATCTGAGGTAGGCACTACTAGGGCTGCTACAAATGCATCTGCATCACTTTGAGAAGACTCAATGTCATAATGCTTCTTCTTCTTCTTCTCGTCCTCCTTGCAATCCTTTCGGATATGCCCTTTCTGCCCACAGTTCCAGCACTTCACCTTTGACTTCTTTCCTGGAGATTTCAATCTCTCTTGAGACTTGGACTTCTTCCCTTTCTTCTTGTCTTTGTCCTTTGGCTTGCCTCAAATAGAGAGTGCATCTTTATCATTTCTTCTGACAAAAGAGTATTAACCACATTATCCATCTTTAACTAGGTCGTAGTACTACCGATAGCCATCACTAAGTGCTCCCAAGAGTCAGGCAATGAACACAACAACATCATGCAATGTTCTTCTTCCTAAATGGACACACCAACTGAAGTTAACTGTGCAAGAACCATGTTGAAGCATTCAAGTGGTCTGCCAATGGTTTTCTTGCATCCATCTTCGAAGAGTACAATTTCTTCCTCAAGAAAAGTTTATTCACCAAGGATTTGCCTTGATAAATATCTCCCAACTTACTCCAAAGAAGATGTCCAGTCTTCTCCTCATGGATGTTTAACAAAATAAAATTAGCAAGACATAGCCTAATTAGACCCCTTTCCTTCTAGTCAGCTAAGTCCCAATCTTCTTTCTTCATGCCTGAAGGTTTCTATGCATTCATAGAAATCCAAAGATCTTGATCGACCAGTAAGTCTTCCATCTTGAGTTTCCATAGTTCAAAACTGGAACCATTAAATTTCTCCATGTCTATGCACCCTGAGGTGCTCACCATCTTAACCTTTAAAATAATCAAGTAGACACTCTGCAAGAATCCCACTGAAACAAAATTGACACAAAAAACCAACCCTACCCAACAAGGATAACAAAACGGGCCAAGCTCTGATACCACTTTTAAAGAAAGCAAGTGTGGAAATTTGCTTCCCTAATGTCAATTTGCAAGGGAAACCAGACTAGTGTTTACAAATTTACAACTTTTTAGAATATGGCACAAGCATGAGCATACACAATTAAACAACACAGAGATAGAACATACAGAGTTAATGTGGGAAAACCCTTTTGGGAAAAAAACCCACCACCAACAAAAAACAACTTTATTAACAATATGTCAAATACAATAAAGCCCAGTCTCCACACTTCCTTTCACTATATCAAATATTCATTCCAGATGAAACAAACCCACACGGTTCAAACTGTAATTCCAAATCACTCAATAGCTATCATAATTCTCACTTTACATTTGGTTCACATTTGGCTTCTAATACCAAACTGGTCGACCGTTACATCTATCTGAGATGGTTAGGAAGTCAAACTATTTTTGTTGGTCTGCAATCATGGAAAACCAATTATCCCACATGGAGCAGGGAGTTGGGTCGGTTCATATTCATAAGCACCGACAGTCTCATCCTTAGTGTCTGAGTGTTCACCTTTTGGACCTCAATTCAATCTCACACCATAGTTGGTCTTCGCTCCATCAACCATTGGTATAGCTTCCAACTGGTAGATCCAATTGCCTGATGATACTTGATTGCCTAAGGAGACTCCATCAGGTCATCAGCCAGACAGATGAAATCTTTCCCCGATCTCTGACAACTGGTAGGTGACCTTATCGGCCCATTGGAACCAACAATAAAATGTTATCACGATATGCGATAACCAAGAGAAGCTCATCAGCTCATCAAAACCAACATTACAATGTTACCCTAATAACCTAAGGTGGCCTCATTGGTTCATCAGCTCACACCCAACACTGCTATCCTGATAAGCGAAGCACTTTGAGACAGAACAAAATGGACTCATAGGAACTTTGACATAGCTTCCATCTCATCGATCCAATTGCAGATATCAACTCAATCATCGAAGGCGACTTCATCGGGTATCGATGTAGCACCAAACTAGAACATTTGACAATCGATAACAACTTGGACCACCTAAGATAGCTCCATTGGGTCATCGGCACAACTCTTATGCAGTCTTCCACTCTGTTGTTCCATCAGTGTAGGCTACCCTGATCAACCAGAACATGTCAAGTGAATTAGAGGCACATTTCCAACAATCCCATGATGG